>NC_053028.1:8714990-8861032 GCF_003073215.2 Triticum urartu
CGTCTTCGAAATCCGTATTTTCACCGGTTTGGCCGGAATGTTTGCGGTGCCCCTTAAATTTTTTACGGGTTAGGGTGGTTTACGGGTTCTATTCTGGTCTTTTTTTACCTAAAACTGTAAACTGACGGTTAGTTTGCAGTTTCATGTGTTTTGCGGTGACTGCTAGAGTTGCTCTAACAAAGTACAGACAAAGATAATGGCGAGCAGCTATCCCTTCCACCTTCTACTATTCCTGGGTCTCCTCCTGCTGGCTGTGGGCGACAAATCGAGCTCGCAGTCCACCTCCGGCGACCAAGCCACCCTCCTAGCTATCAAGAAAAGTGGGGAAACCCACGCCAGCTTGTGTCGTGGGACCCGGTTGCCGACGCCGATGGCCGACCACTGCAACTGGACTGGCGTGGTCTGCGGCCGCAGCGAACGCGTGGTGACGGGGATATCCTTGCTGAAGCTGAACATCGCCGGTAAGGTACCGGAGTCTCTGTGCGACTGTGTTTTGATTTTCGGTTTGCCATTTTTTTCGGCCCTGAACGAAATGGCTGAATTTCGGTCATTTCAAAAATTACGGCAAAATTTCGGACGAAATTATAAAATCAAAATTTGAATTTTCAGACAAAATTTGGCCGAAATTTGGCCGAAATTCGGCCGAAATTTGACCAAACATTCACAGAAATTTGAAATCAAGCTAAGCAAAAGCATAGCAGCCCAACAACCATCAGGAGTAATCATATGATGTTTAGCAAATTAGCTCTAGGGATTAAAATAAGAGCGTCAGTCCAATATGACCCTCACGCACATTAGTTCTAAACTTACAGTCCACAACCATCACATCATAGTTCAAAGTTTAAATACTTCAGTACAACCAACTCTAGGAATTTAAAGGATTTCACATAGAAACAGCTCCAAAAGACAACCATCAAATCATCACAACGAACAACAACTCCAAAAGAAATCCATGAAAGCATGGACGGGGAGGTCTTGTTCCATTGAAAAAGCTCCAGCTTCCATGCTCCAAGCCTCCAACTAGCATCATGCTCCAAGCTCCAGCTAGGTACCATTTAAAAGACAAATACAAGTGATAAGTAGCATTTAGAACAACACTACTACATCATAAGTAGCAACTAGAATAGCACTACTAAGAGATAAGTAGCAATTAGAACAGCACTAGTATGTGAGTGCTAGCAATTGGAACAGCACTAGTAGGTGATAAGTAGCAATTACAACAGCCATACAAGAAGATAAGTAGAAATTACAACAGTACTACACGATAATTGACAAGTAGCAATTAGAACATCAGTATTGATCATTACACAGTGAGCATACACATTAGAGCACCAGAATAAGAAAGCAATGTACATCAAGCTATTTAAAGATCAACCGCTTCAAACATATGCATCAAGCTAAGTAATCATCATGAAGAAGAAACACCGAAAAGAAGAGACTTACCAAATCTACGAGTAGAGGCTGTTGACTTCCTTGGTCTTCTTCCTAACAAGTCGTCCAGATCTACGAGTCTCCAAATTGCCAATGCTTGCTTGTGTCTCCTTTTCAACTTGTACTTGTGTCTCTTCTTCCACTTGCATTTGTGTTTCTTGCTGATCTTGTTGATCATCCTCATCATCCTCACTCACCCCATCATCATCCTCACTCTCATTATCAACATATTCATTCTCGTTGTCGTCATCCTCACTGTCAGTTTCGACATACTCATTCTCCTCATCATGATTCCTCTTTCTTTTCTTCTTATTAGCCTTTGTACCAACATAAGAATCCTTCCTGCTTGAGTTGAGGCGCCTTATTTTCTCAAAAACAGCACTGGCCGCATCGGCTCCATCCAAAATTGGATCCTCTTCATCCTCATTCAGCCACTCCATTATTGGATTTGTCTCATCGAACATTGTTGTATCTATCAGCAGTGCACTTGGATCAACCTCTTTATCTATATCTCTCTCTTTCTCTTGATCTTCTTCAGCTCGTATCTTCAAGGTTTGGATAGTAAACCAAGTAAATTATATGACATGCAAGGACAATACAAGGTACAAAGTAAATTTGAGTTGGTTTATACCTTTAGGTTGTAGCGGACAGAAACTAGCTTGTGGAGCTTGTCATATAAAAGGCGATTTCTTGGCTTTGTGTGCACCAAAGCAAAGGCGCTCCAGTTCCTCTCACACCCACTAGATGAGACACATTGTGAGCAAATTCTCATTGCGCACTTCTGCAATGCAGGAACATCCCCTCCAAATTGAAACCACCACTGGGCTGCAAGATATCACCAATGAAATTTTCAGAATTACACAAAACAAAAGGAAATGGAAATTCTAAAACCAAAAGACCACGACTTACTTGGCTCCATTCTCGCCGCAGCTTCTTGTGCTAATCTGGTCCCAAACCTTCCTTGGCACTCCCTAAACTTACTAACTTCATCAATGGCTGAAAGAGCACTCTTTGGATCTAATATCTTCGCTATCGCATCTGTTAGTGCAGTAGCATAATTTGTATGGTTGCAAAGGTTGAGGCTATAATGTGTATATGGATCAAGGACGGCAGCTGCAACCATAAACGTATCTTCTTCCATTGCATCTATCCTCTTGCACACCTTGCGCATGAAACTAAGGTACAACCTTGATGTAGGGCCTAGATGTGCTTCCATCCGTTGTATAGCGAGCATCATACTTTTTTTGAAGCTAGAAAGAGTGCATTGTTTCTGCGTATCAGCATACCTCATGGCCTTATAAAGTGGCCTTAACGAACCTAGTACCCACTCTAGTGCATTCCACCAAACATTACTAGACAAACATTCTTCAAAAAACACGTATCCAGGCTCATAGCTCCACTGACACTCCTTCCAATCCTGAGAAACCATCCACTCCCTAAATTTATCTTTCTTCAAATGGTAACTCTCAAGGAACATGAAGACAGTCCCAAACCGGGTGGCATTTGGTCTAATTAGTTCACCACCTATGTTCTTCTTCATGTTATCATGTAGATTATTGTGCTTATGCAAGAACCTACAGATTGTCTTGGCACTCTTGACTATCACATCAACCTCAGGAAACTTGGCTATATCTTTTAACATAAGATTGACGGTGTGAGCAGCACACGGTTGCCAAACAATATGAGAGTACTTTGGTTCTTCTATAAGGGTTTTGCAAGCTTTTTTATAATTGGACCCATTATCGGTTACGATTTGAACTATATGTTCATGGCCTATCTCTTCTACAACCTTCTCAATCTCTCTATAGATAAAGTCTGCAAAATTATGTAAGATGCATATACCTAGTTAGAAAAAATCAAGTATTTTAAGAACATAAAACAATTCTAGGACAGATCGAAGTATTCAAGAAGCATGTATTGTAAGAACATATGTAAAATGCATATATACCTACTTAGAACAAAGCATTAGGAACATAAAACAATTCTAGGACAGATCCAAGTATTCAAGAAAAGTATTGTAAGAACATATGTATATACCTAACTAGAACAAAGCAAATATTTTCATGAACATAAGACAATTCTAGGACAAACCCAAGTATTCAAGAAGAAAGTAAAACGCGAAGAAGAGGAGGAAGTAACCTGAATTCTGAGTCTGACCGGATGCATCAATAGTATTAAGGAAGAACATTCGTCTATTGCAATACACCATGAAGTTTATGAGACACATTCCTGTTGGACCAGTCCAAGAGTCACACATAAGAGTCACACCAAAGTTTTTCCAATCTTGTTTGAATTTTTGAAGAAACGAAGTTGCTTCATCATAGTTTGCATCCAAATATTTTCTATCAATCTCCTTCGCGGTTGGTATAGGAGTAGGTCCTAATTGTTGAGTGATCTTCAAAGCAGCTCGGAAGTATGGACAGTCAGCTTTACGTCCAGCAATATCATTGGCATGAAAAAACTTGGACCAAGCTAGGCCAAGTGCATCTCTCGAATTAGGATCCAAAGCACTACTGATCTTGGGCTGCATAGATACTTTGTTGCTGCATAATTGCTTGTCAAAATATGCGGTGATACTCTTTTTGCCAACATCAACTCGCACATCACCCACATTCCCCTTGCCAATCCTCCTATCAACTCTCCGGGAGACATTCGGGTCACGCAATGCCTCTCGAATATTCATCTGAATTTCTTCTTCTTCATCATCTATTATGTTAATCACCCTTCCTTGTTGATACAGCCCTTCCATAATATTTCTTTCAATTCTCAGCCTGCTATTTTGTTTCTCTCTTTTCTTCCTGTTCGATTCATCCCGGCACTCTCTCATTGCATCTCTCACATTTCTTGGCACATTTGGGCAGCTCCTCACGTTACCTACAATCCAACCAAGGTGCTCCTTGGCACGGGTTGCACCTCCACCTTTGTGCTTTAGGCCACAGTACATACAATGAAAACCCCCAGAATACGGCCATGTATGGTTCCAAGGATCATATAAGTTATTATCTTTAATTCCTGCATTGCAAAGTTACAAACAACATCACTTTAATTGAACCTAACAATATTCCATTTGCATCGTGTGAACAAGCAAAGCATAGTAATCTGGCAACATACCAAGCAAATACTCTAGAAATGTGCACCAATAAGATCAAGATATATGCCTTACTATATAGAAATATGAAAGAGAGATCCAAATACTCTAAACTGTGATCACATGGACAACGCAGTGTACTGTTATGTACAATTTACAAACAAATACCAAATAGTTTCATGGAAGTACTGAATTAAGTGAGATCTCTATGCCATCTTTTTTTATTTGAACCAAGTTAGAGCTCTATAAGAACCCCATGCAATCTCACAGCTCATATCATGTTAGTATGTTACCTTTTCAAGAGCTTTGGGAACCACTTGCACCTGCATCATGGTTGCCGCTGCCACTCCTATTTGCAGTTCCATCACCTGAAAATCAAGTGACAAAAGGACATTGGTCAGTTATGAAGAGTAGGTAACTAAGGAAGCAACCCTCGCTTACTTGGGTGTCCTCATATTAATAATAAACAAAAAACAGTACAGCCCAATGCTCTAGTTCAGATACCAAGGAATAAGTAATTTATATACAACTCGATGCTCTAGTTTGACAAACAGACAAGTCACAAACTATAATCTGTTCTTGAGAAAGATACAATGATGCTTACTTCTAGAACCACCACTTAATGGTACCACTGACCATTGAAATTAATCATCGGTCAACATCTACTTTTCTGTGCAAATAACTCAAGTGTGAAGTCTGATAGAAATTAGCACAAGAGGCAGCCTTTACAGGAAATCGACGGCATGGCGCAGCTCAAAAACATTAGAGCACAGAAGGCCTACCGTGCAAATAAGAAGTTCCAACAACATCATTAACATAATAATCCGATCAATAATATCATTAACATAACAATCCGATCGACAACACATTATTACGTACAATTGCATATTCTCAACAACACAGTTTACGGGGGAGTCACTCGCAACATCCATCATACATAACAACTCAAGTTCAGCAGCAATTCATGGGCAAGCGCAGCTGAACCCAAGGCCTGTTCGGGTAACACGCGCGGAAGGAAACATAACAGCAGCTAGTGCGGTGTGCTTCTGCCTCGGCCAGCAGCAATTTTATCCAAGTCAGTGGCTTCAAGGAGCAGTCCCCTTGTCCATGGAACAATTATATATTTTAGGATGTTCATAACAAAGTTTGTAACCAACTTTCTGTTGGACCAAAAGAAATATTACCAGATCTAGAGCATCCTTGGTGACTACAAGATGCATGTATAATTCAGATTAATAATGCCACTACTGTGTTCAACTCATCAAGACTCGATTTTTCTTACCCCGGTATGATATATGCATTTGCCAAGCCATTTACCAGGGACCTATCCTAAATCTAAAGCAGCACAAGTAGACACAGATTATAACCAAGAAACAAATCCACATCGATCTGAAATTGCTGAAGAACTGAAACAGCATACACGTACTTGGACGAGACAAATTGCTGAAGACTGAAACTGCATACACGTACTGAAACTGCATCAAGAACATATGTACCTTCCCAGTCAAGCGGACGCCCTCCATGCTGCTGCCGCTGCTCCGTGCTACTGCCTCCGTTGAACTGGTCGGCTTGCGCTCCATCAACTCCGTTGCCGCAGCCGCCAAGCACCATGCTGCAGTCTTGGAGAAGCAAAGGACAGGAAGTGGATGGGGGAGGCGAAGGAGATGTGGAGGACGGCCAAGAGAAGCGAGCGCTGGCCGGAGATGTGGAGGAGGGCAAGGAGAGGCCTGCGCGCGGCGGCGCCGCACACAGGAAGAGGGACAGGGAACGAGTGATTCTAGGGTTAGGCCGTTTGGGTTTCGTGGTTTTGTCTCAGCGGAAGCTAACTAGAAGGCTCTCGAAGCCTGGGCCGGGCAAAAAAAAATTCAAACTGGGCCGAATTATATTCGGCCGATAGGCCCATATATCGGGCCCTAGCGAGACGGCCGAAATTCGGCCGAAAATCATTTTTTTCGGCCGAAAATCAAAACGCAGCTAGCGAACCTCCAGCTGATCGCGGTGAATAATAATAACCTCACCGGCCAGATCCCAGCATTGGTGTGGCAACACAAAAAGCTCGAGTACGTGTACCTGTACAACAATGGACCCACCGGTGAACTGCCACGCAAAATCACGTCGGTGAATTTGATAGAGCTTGATGTGTCATCGAACCAGCTCACGGGACGGGAGAAGTACCGGAAGACTTCAGTGGCCTCAAGTACCTGAGCTTACTGTTTCTGTACATCAACGAGCTCACCGGCACCATTCCAGCAAGCATAGCGATGCTCCCCAATCTCAGGGACATCAGGCTATGGGCCAATAGCTCCTGTGCGACGTTTTTGATGTGAATTGGAAAGGAGTGCGACGTTGTTGAAATAAATGGTTGTGATGCGACACATTTGAGCGTGTAAATAGCCCAGGGCCACATGGGGTGTTAAATGTGGTTAAATTGGTCGTCAACCAAGCCCCCCCCCCATTTTTGTTAGGACATGTGGGTCCAACTTAATTGTTCCTCAAAACAGCTGACCGTGCCCTGCCGCCCGACCATGTTGGGCCCGCCACTCTGCCCCCCTTCTTCTCCGGTGGCGGCGGATCTTGCGTTCTCGGTGGCGGCGGCGGAGCCCTCGTTCTCAACGGCGGTGGAGCCTTCGTCCTCAGAAAATGGTGAGTGAATTCGAACCCTAGTCGCCCTCCCGTTCCTCTCTCGGGCCCGTAGATCTCAGCTTGTTTCCTCTTTTTTCGCTTGTTGAATCGATAGGTTGTGAGGGGAGCCCGTGGGCATACTGAGATGGAGCCGCCAGATTCAACTTCGAATAGGTAATGCGCCTCTCTCCGATCCAATTTTGCATGCAATTAGGGCATCGTCTGCTCTTTCTCAGGGGCTCACACCGTCCGCCACTGACAGAGGGGATGCTGCCGCTCGGACCTTCGAATCGACTGTCAATTTCTTTCCATCGAAGGCAAAATTAGTTGATGGTAGCATACAGAACATTGAGAGAGACACAATTGTTAAATGGGAGGTTGAGTCTACAGAGATTGATCCACATGTTCTACGGAACATGGGAGAGACGGCAGTGAAGAAATGGGTGGAAAAAATTGGGGAGAATATTGTTTGGGGTCCAGAGCAAGAAGTATCACTGTTGCGGTTTGATGATTGGAAAGGAGAGTATGTGAGAATAGAAGATGGTGAACAGATTGTTGAAGAAATCGGTCGGCAAAACGGCTGGACAAGCAAACGGGCTAATTTTTTTGCTGAATTCGTTGATCTGAACATTTTTTCGAAGGTTGGATATGTGCCATCACAATTGGCTGCGCAGATGGTAGATGATGATTGGGCTACACAGAGGCCATTGATTTCCATGTGTACTGAACTTACAGTAATAGCCGAAGAGGGACAGGTGACTGGAACTGAAACTGAAACTACAACAACTGTTGATTGGAATGTAGTTGAATTAGATGAGCCTACTGATTTGGTCATTGCACCAATGCCTGACATTGAGATGGCCAAACTTTTTGGCATTCCAGTCGATGACAGAGATAAGTAGGAGAGGGGCGAATCTAGTTTCCCTGATAATGCTAATGAAGAAGTAGATGGACAGTTGATGGAACAAGCTGCAAATGAAGTAGATGATGCATATGATGATGAGCTGGCGCATGTGTATGACAAAGAAAACCCTGTCATTGAAGTAGGCAAGTTGTTCCCAAGCATGAAGAAGTTTAGGATGTGTTTCAAGACTTATGCAGTGAAACATGAGTTTGATGCCAAGACTATTTGCACTGATAGAAAGAAGTTTTATGCGGGTGCAAAGGATTTGGTGGTAGTGTGAAGCCTTGCAAGTGGTACATATCTTCTAGACTGCAACCTAATGGAAGTACTATCAGGGTTAACCAAATCCCCAATCAACATACTTGTATTACAAGTTCACAGAGAGTATCAACCATGACATCACAACTTTCGGTTGTAGAAAAGATCACCCCAATTTTAGCCAAAACACCAAACACTACTGCCAAGAAACTCAAAGTAGACTTGGAAAAGATGTACCCCATTAAACTGAAATATACCACAGTGTGGAAGGAAAAACAAAGGGCAATGAAAAATTTATATGGTGATTGGGCAAATACATTTAGGATGCTTTACAACTTCAAAGCAGAGGTGGAATAGAGGTCACCTGCCAGTGTTGTGGAGATAGATACAGAGGTATCAACCGAAGGTGAAGTCAAGTTCTCCAAGTTTTTTATGGCTTTGAAGCCTTGCATTGATGGGTTCAAAGCAGGGTGCTGTCCATATTTGAGCATAGACTCATCATTTTTGACAGGCATGTGGAATGGTCAGTTGGCAGCATGCAATGCTCTAGATGGACAGAACTGGATGTTTCCTATTGCTGTTGGCTTGTTTCAGTCAGAAACAGAGGCTTCATGGACATGGTTCATGATCCAGTTGAAAAGATGCCTAGGGCCAGTGTCACCTTTGGCTATACACACAGATGCATGTAAGGGGCTTGAAAATTCAGTGAAAATTGTTTTCCCACATGCTGAGCAGAGGGAGTGCTTCGGTCATTTGTGGGTGAATTTGATCAAAAAAAATAGAGGAGAAGAATTTGGGCGCATGTGGCCAGCAGCAAGATTTTACACTAGAGAGATACAAAAATATCATCTTGATAAGATAATGGCAGCATGTGATGAGTTTGGTCCATGGCTGAACACCTACCATTCTTTGTTTTGTTACAGGTCAGCATTCAACACTGCCATCAAGTGTGACCACATCAACAACAATTTGGCAGAGTTTCAACAACAAGGTGAAGGAGTTAAAAGATTTGCCTATGCATGACATGGTTGACCAAATCAGGATCATGCTCATGCGGTTGTGGGAATTGAGAATAAGGATAGGTGATTGTCTGCAAGGTGACAAGCTTCCAGCAGTGGTACAACAGGTGGTCAATAGGACCAGATGTCTTTCACATTTGTTTGTTGAAAATTCTTCACCTTGGGGTGCTGAAGTTAGAGATAACAAAACTGGAAGGAGACATGTTGTTAACGCTGAATTGCATGATTGCACTTGCCTCGAGTGGCAACACACTGGTAAACCATGTGAGCATGTCATTCTTTTCTTAGCATCCCAACCGAAGATAAACATGCACCCATATTTGCATGAATATTATTTGGTAGCAAGATTCAAAGCTACATATGCTACTCCAATTCCAGCACTTACAGATCAGTCTCAGTGGCCTGAAGTGGACATTGAATTTTCCATGTGTCCTCCTTGACGAAAAGAAAGGCTGGCAGGCCTAAACAGAGTAGATTCAAGGCATGGTTTGAGAAAGGTGGCAGTAGTAAGAAGGGAAAGAAAGATGGAAAGTCAAAAAGGTAACAAAAACAGATGCAAGTTGTGCCAGGAACTTGGGCACACAGTGGGATCTGTCAAATGCCGTTACACTCCTGATAAGCCAAAGTATGTTCTTGTTTATTTGTCTGTGTTTTGATTTGGTCCTTTTTTCCAATTACTATATCTATAACATTTTCCCATTGGCCAGGAGGAAGCAAGCAAGTCAGCCCCTTGTTGTTGAACAGTGTTGGCCAACAAAAAAAGCAAGAGTCAATGGCAGTAGAAAGAAGAGAAGTGTGTCTGAGCCTGAGCAGCCTGAAGAAAATCCTGCTGCAGTCAACATTCAGACTAAAGAAACTGGTGTGGAGGTGCACACCGAAGAAACTGAATTTGCAGTCAACATTCAGACTGAAGAAACTGCTCTCGAGGTTGAAACTGAACCTGAGCGTGTCGAGGTTCAGACTGAAGAAACCCATGTTGAGGTACACACCGAAGAAACTGAAACTGCTGTCAACATTGAGACTGAAGACGCTGATCACGAGGGTGTTGGCGAGGTGTTGAAAAGACCAGTGAAGAAAACCAAGATGATCAGTGAACTTGTGTGTGTAGTAGAACCAAAAACAAGAAGTGTTCAGGCGAAGAAGGGCACACGACGTGGTAGGAAGAGGTAGAAACAGAGAACAGTTTGAAAACTTGGGGCATGTAATAATATTTGTAACTTGGTGCATACTGGTAGTCATTATGTATCCCCGTGTTTCTATTCGAACTTGTTTGTTGGTACCTTGTCTAAACCAGCCAAATAAAATTCAAATTTGGGCTCAAATTTGAATTAGAGATGGGGAATTGATGATTTAATGTTATCTAAAGTACCTCAACTGAAATATGTTTGCTTGCTGACCATTCCGAGCCCTTTTGGTAAGTTGAACTCATAGTCATGAAAAGTGTGTCTCAAATGACCTCCAAAGGTAGGGTTAACGGCCTCATATTTAAGCAAGTTTTTTGGCACCTTGTCTAAACCAGCCAAATAATTTTTCTACACATCTATTCTACCTATATAGTGTAAATCTAAAGTCTCGCTATTTATTGAATTAATTTTCTATTATTTTCTTTTCTTTTTGAAAAAACAAGGCTTAATAGAAAATTATATATAAACAAGTTTAAAACATGAAAATGAGAAAAGTAAGTTAAGATCTTTCTTAGTCAATCCAAAATGAAGTTTTGGTAAGGTTTTCACACTTTTAATTTTCAAAACCCCACCTACTCTCGGGTGCCCACTACTCTCTCCCTTGAACTCCATACTACATTGTTCGAGGAATGACAATTTTGTGAAGGATTTTTCGTAAAAATGTATGTAAACCATATTTATATTTTTTTTCTCGTTACTATATGACATAATAAGACTATGTGCGCAAGTTTTATATATTTTTGATTTTTTTGAATTAGTTATGCTCAACCCTAATCAGTCAAAACCCCTCAGAACCTCTCAAAATCCCTCAAAAACCCTCTCAAAAGACCTCAAAACCCCGCACACTACCGGGTCATCGATCGTTGTGCGTGGACGTTTGAGATCAGGCGCTAGGGTTAGCTACAGTGTGCATCGATCCGCATGAGACGCACTGATTGGTTGAATCAGTGTGCATCGATCCGCATGAGACACACTGATTGGTTGAATCGGTGGGGTTTGGATCAGCCTCTCTCATTGGGGCATCATGATCGTTCATCTGAATCCAACGGCAAGAGTTGACGCGGTGCATGGACCAAGCCTACACAGTGCCCTTTCCATCGTTGCATGTGTGCCCGTGCCTACCTGCAGCATGCATGCCCACCCGCAGAACTGCGCCCGTGCGTTGCATGCATGCCCTCGACGTAGCCCTGCTCCGCCACCCCTATTGACGCAGTAAGTTGTCGCATGCCTACCATTAGAACCGATGTAGCGTCGCATCAAAGCATGCACCCGGCCACAATGCAGCAGCCCGATGAAGACAACCAAAAAGCCAACGCTACATGGCATGCTGTACATGGCATGCTCCTCTTTGAGGACACAATACTGGCATGGGGTATCGATGTGGGTATCGATGCAGTTCAAACAGCGTGCTGCCCTTTACAAGATGGGCAAATGAAGGCTTCCATTATTGTCACGTCTCCCATCGATCGAACGTTGCCCTCTAGCCAGGCCCTAGCAAGATGGGCAAATTAATGGGCTGCGGCATGAATGCACGGGCGGCACACACAGAGAACCTGGGGCAGGCGTGTCCTCTTGACCCACGATGGCACAGACGCGTGCGTGAGCCCGTCCCCCTTGACCCGCGACCGGTGGCACAGAAGGATCGCAGCCCGTTTCCCACGCTCGTGTACACATTTTCATGGGGCGCCACCAAACACCGCCCGCCCATTAATTCTACGGGGTGAAACCACGTCGCACTTGGGCTATTTAAGCCGGGCACTATCGTCCTTCCTCTCCCTCCTCATCCACACCCCATCCTCTGCCTCCTCTGCCCTCCTTCTTCCTTCTTCTCCATCAAACCCGATCGAGCCCTCGAGCCACCCCACCACCATGCAGTACAACGCCCCCACCTACCGCTTCCCCCCAACCGTGCCGGAAAGGCTCTACCCGGCCGGAGTGTATGTAGAGAGAACCCTTAGGGTTTGGGTGATCTCGAGGTGGAGGGGCGCAAGGGAGTTAACGGAGTTCTTCCTTGCGGCCGGCTTCCGCCACCTCCCTCGCGGCTCTCCTCGGATGTACCATCTTGAGGAGGTCAACCACAACAGCGTTGTGGTTGCACTAGTAGAAAAGGGTCAAATGTCAAGCACATTAGTGCCGGTTTGCTTTTGAGCCGGCACTAATGTGTTCATTAGTGCCGGTTCCAACGGCTAGCCAGCCGCTCTCATTAGTACCGGGTCGTGGCCAACCTTTAGCACCAGTTCGTGCCACGGACCGGTACTAAAGTGAGTGGTGGCTGGATGTTATCAGTCCGGGGCCCCTCCAGCACCTTTAGTACCGGTTCGTGGCACGAACCGGTGCTAAAGGTTGTCCTACATAAACCCTTCATCCACCCGCGCTCGCTCTGTTCTTCCCCTTTCCCCTCTCCTCTCTGTTCTCCCCCTCTTCCTCTCGAGCTCATCACACATTTTGCCCAAAATTTGTCAAGATTTGAAGGCCCCCATCCATTCAAATGATCACAAAGGTTAGCAAATTTGTCCTTTCATCTCTCATTGCTAGATTACCTCTTGCAATGCTTTGTATAGTGATTAATTTATGAGTTAGTAATTTGGGAGGAAATATATGTGCTAGTATTTAATTTATATGCAATTTGAGGTCAAAAATAACACTTAGTTTGCATATGTAGGTGTGGTTTACTTAGTGCCTTCTAAATCTCCGTCATAACCACAGTCGATCGCCCGCACTGTTCCATCGCCGGCAGCACCTTGTGGTGAGCCTCTTGTTCATGAATGTTTTACATTACCAAATTGATGTTTGTGTGATTTGGATATATAGTTACTCGTATAATTATCTTACCCATACGTTGTTTGTTATACATAGTGCCATGGTTTTGATATCCGTCCCCGTCGGCCCTCGTCCTTGTTATGATTCGGATGTGGTATATTCTCTTTTAAAACTAGTTGTTGCATTTCGTGTTTATGACAAATTATGGCCATCAAGTTAACATAGATATTTTTGTCTAGGAGGTTTGTGAACCGGAAATTCCAACCGACCCTATTGTCGAGAGGTTAAATTTAGTTGAAAGAGAAAACGAGTATTTGAAAGAAAAATTGAAAAGAATTGAGGGGGAGAAGATGGAATTGGAGTTGCATATTGCCGATGTCGTCGATGATCACAAGATCAAGATGGAGAAAATGCGCTCGAAGATTAGAAAGATTAGAAAATATGCCATTGATAGTGAGGCTTGGTATCGTTATGCTGTTGGATCTATTGTTACCTTAGTTGCGATCTTGATCGCATTTGTTGTTGCATTTAAATGCTTTAGTTAGAGAGTTATATGTTTGTTGCATTTAAGTCTTGTATGAACTTTATTGACCCGAGCATCCAGTTAAATGATGAAGATTTTCCATGGCTACGGCGCAAAGGGACACACACGAAGTAAAAGTTTCACACCCAAAGATCTGGGACGTGATCGGCTTCACTATCATCACTTTCTTATGTGTTTCACACCCAGGAGGGAATCTTTGTAATAGTTAGGGTAGTTATGTGTTTTGGCATTTGAAATGCGAAGAAATTTTATGTGCAAACAAATTCTTTCATGCATTTACTGATTTTTTTCAGCTAAATGACCCTGGCATTTCAAATGAACTCAGAAAATGTTGAAAGTTGGCATGGTATCATAATTTCACCCACATAGCATGTGCAAAAGAGTAGATAGGGTTACCGCAAAAACTGGATGCACTTCGTGTACAAAATTGACAATCTCTTTCGAAGTATCAAGGTTTCGGATGAAAACTCATCCGTTACAAAGGCATTTCATTTTTTAAATAACTTAAGCATTACCAAATTGAATATAATGATAAAACACACTAATATTAAGCATAAGAAAAAAGAATCACTCAAAAATCTATTTTCAAAATTAAGTTATTCACAAACTAGTGATTCACACAAACTTCAAATAATTCAAAACCTAAACTACTCAAATTTCTAAACTACCGGCACTAATAGAAAGTTTGTAATTTTTTGTACCTAAAGCAAAAATATTCACAAAGAAACTCTAAATACAACAAAAAAACAACTCAAAATAAATAAAACAAAAAAATAAGAAAATAAAAAAGCCCGCCTACTGCGCCACAGCGGCGTGCATAAGACTAGAAACCCAACCTGTAGTTGGGCCAGGATGCAGGCCCGCAAGCCCAGTAGGCCCACAGGCAGAGTAGGAGAGGTAGGCCCAGAAGGCCTGCTATTGAGAGGAGCTCAATGCAGTGCCCGCGCCGTGGCTTATAAACAGGTCCTGGCGCTCCTCAACTAGCGAGGTGGGACTAAACTTCTGCGCCCCTCGCCTGGCAGCGCACACCCTTTAGTACCGGGTCGTGGCTCCAACCGGTACTAAAGGGGGGTCTTTAGTACCGGTTGGTGCCACCACTCGGTACTAAAGGTGGGCGCTTCCCACCGCTTGGCATGGCCAAAACAGACCTTTAGTATCGGTTGGTGGCTCCAACCGGTACTAAAGGGGTGTTCTATATAAGAAAACCCTTCAAAAAAATTCGTCAGTTTCGTTCTCCCTCTGCTTCTTCTCCTCTGCCCCGTCGCCGCCGCCCCTCGTCGCCGCCCCCGTCGCTGTCGCCGCCGCCCCCGTCGTCGTCCCCGTCGCCTCGCCGTCGCCGTCGCCGTCCGCGTCCCCGTCCCCATCGTCCCCGTCGCCACGCCCCACCCCGGCCTCCCGTCGTCCCCGCCCGGCCTGTCCCCGTCCCCGTCGTCGCCGCCCCGTCCCCATCGCCGTCGTCACCGCCCGTCTCCGTCCCCGTCGCCGCCCCCCGTCGCCGTGCCTCGCCGGTGAGCTCCTGTGCCCCGGCCGCCATGTCCACACACACACACACACATTGTTATAGAAATGTTAGCAATTTTTCTATTTTTAGTTATAGAAATATTAGAAATATTAGTTATATAGAAATGTTAGTTATATAGAAATGTTATAAATTTTTCTGTTTTTTAGTTATAGAAATATTTCTAGAAATGTTAGCAATTTTTCTATTTTTTAGTTATAGAAATATTAGAAATGTTAGTTATATATATATATAAATGTTAGAAATTTTAGAGTTAGTTTTAGCTAGATGAATTAGATTAATGTCAAATTGTTAGAATTTGCATATAGAATTTTAGTTATCACAATCCAATCACATTTAAAAAATGTTACTTTTTGCAGGCATATAGTATTTGTTCTCGACGATGCCCGGCCCGCATCCTCGCCGTCGACCCGTTCGCCCCAACGTCCGACTGACCCATGTCCGGGACTAGGCTCCACCGGGCTGGCACTGGGAGGTGCTACCTGGAGGGGCGCGCCGCTTGGTGAGGAACCCAGCCTCGGGTCCCGTCGTCGACCCTGATCTCCTTTGGTGGCGTTCGCGTGGGCCACATTCGGTGCAGAGGGAGCCGGCCCCGCCGGAGGTGGTGCGTCATCGTGTCAGGGAGGAGGACGAGCACGTCCATCGCTACATGGCTGCTATGGACGTCAGGTTCTCCAATACCTGCCAGGTTCTTTGGGCAGATGACCAGAGATATGATCCTGTGATGGTTCCTTCTCTTTGGGTGTCCACCGCTCGTGCCCCAGGAACCGCGAGTGGCCTAGATTCTTCTGTAGTATTCGATCTTTATTAGCTACCTAGCCAGTGATGTATTCGATATATAATATTCGAGACGATGTATTCGAGATTATATATATTATTCGAGACGATGTACTCGAGATTATATATCATTCGAGACGATGCATATATATTATGTACTATATGATTCAGTTTTTCCTTATTGATTGCATCCATGCATTGTAATTTGAATACTAAATTGTTTTATATTTCTTCTGTATTAGTTAAGTAAAAGCTATGGCAGACAATACCGGCAGAGAGAGAGAGGAGGAATTGTTCGAGATCATACACAGCCCTCGCAGGCTAGATGATCTGAATGAAACAGATGACGGCTCCCAATATCTGAACAATACCGGGGAGGGTGATGATAACATATTCGATCTCGACGACCGAGCTGATGAAGTCATGAACTATGATTATGATTATGATGACGCAGACAATGTTTATGATGACACAGACAATGTTGATCTTGAAATAACAAAGACTACCGGCGAGGTATATTTATATAAGCAGGCATCTGGTGATCATCACATGTTTTTTTTATTTGAAGATATATATATTAACGAATCGATCTTTCTTCTTTCAGCCCTCCAGATCGAGCAAATCTGCTTCTACAGACAGCAGGACAAAGCGAGGCCCGGGCAAAAAGTTGAAGGAGGGTGTAAAGTACAACATCGACTCTATCAAAGCTAATGGCGAACCCCTCACGCCTAAGAACATTGCGAACAAGTGGACTCGTCAGTGCGGAGTTCTTGTGGAGGACCAACTCCCGATCTCCATTCAAGAATGGAAAGAGCCAAAAACTAAACGTCCAGATGATACTTGGGTCGACGACAGAGCAAAACAAAATCTTTGGGAATCTCTGATGGAACATTTCACCCTACCAGATTATTTCACTGATGCAGATGTGCAGAAAGTCAAGGACGCTGCTCTTAAGAAGATGGCAATTGCATTCAACACCCACAAGAAAACTGTATGGGCAACTACCTCGTTGCAAAAAAGAAGACTCCGGAATTCAAGGGAACACTGGAGAAGCAAAAAGAACACTGGCCCGCTTTCGTGAAATTCAAGGAATCAGAATTATCTAAGGAACGGTCGATAAAAAACAAGGCCAATGCCACAAAAAAGACGCAGTTCCATAGGTTGGGGCCAGGTGGCTACGCGGTGGCAATGCCTAAGTGGGATAAGTCTGAGCAAGAGATGGAGGACGCAGGGGTCACTCCGGTTACTAGGAGCTGGCCCCCCAGGTGCAGAACTTGGTTCTATGCGCATGGGGGGCGTTGGACCCGAAGACAGGCCTGGTTTCGAAGAAGGCAAGTCTAAAAGGAGCCGAACAAAAGTTACTTGACGCAATAGAAGATGCTCGAAAGGGGGTGTTCACGCCCAACAGAGAGAAGGACGAGCTTACGCACGCCCTGGGAAATCCTGAACACCTGGGAAGAACACGAGGCAAGGGCGTTATTCCCTGGTATGAAGGCTTTTCGGAATGGAATGACGACTACATGACCTGTGCAAGAAATAAGATGGAGGAGGAGAAGAAGAGGAAGCTGGAGGAGGAGCAGAGGAAGCAGGACGCAGAACGCCTTCAAGGCCTAGAAGCAAGGCACGCGGACTTGGCACTCAAATTCCAGCAGCAGCAGCAGCAGATCGACTCACTTAGCCAGGAAAGGGGGTCTCAGCAGCGGTAGCAGCAAGCGGATGATCGTCCAGCATTGGATAGCACCGCCCCATCCATGCCGAGAAGCAGCATTGGTTCCGCCCCGGGTGACACACTGTTGGATACATACCCTATGGATGACATCATAGAGAACACAAACTGTGAGCTACACTTCAAAATGAAGAACATATCCCTGAAGGTGGTGGACGTCGTTGCTTTTACAGTTACCCCCGAAGCAACCTTCCATTGCACCCCGATTCCAGCGGGCTATGCTCGTGTCGTGATTGATGAGGTGGTGGACCCATATTCGGGGTTACAGCTTGACATTCCTGGAGGTGACGACGAGCACACACTGGAAGAGGCCATACATCGTATCATCCTATGGAGAAAGGATTGCATCGTCTTTCGAAGTCCACCGACACCACGTCTGCCGACTCCTCCTCAGAGTCCGCCACCGAGTCAGCAGACTCCCGCTCCTGCAAGTCCATGAACGCGTGAGCCGACTCCTCCTTGAAGTCCGTCACCGTGTCAGCAGACTCCCGCTCCTCCAAGTCCACGAACGCGTGAGCAGACTCCTGCTTCAAGTCCGGCACAGCGTCAGGCCACTCCTCCCGTTTTAAGTCCGACACCGTGTCAGGCCACACCTCCTTCTTCAAGTCCGGCACAGTGTCAGGCCACTCCTCCTGCTCCAACTCAGCCACGTCAGCCGTCTCCGCCACCTCAGCAATCGCAGAAGAGACACGCCGCAGCTATGGTGTGTAGCGGTGCGAGTCGAGGTAGTACAGGAAGTACATGCGGAGACAAGCGATGTAAATATGGTTCAAGCCTCGCTCCTCTTCCTCAGAGGCCTTACGACATGACCGAGGAGCAAAACACAGCCATAGTGAGGGCCGAAGTGGACTCCCATTTTGGACCGAAACCGGCACCGCCGCCAAGGGTGAAAGTGCCTGAGGAAGTTATGGACCACTTTATTCATATGGTAAGAAAACCAGCTCCCAAGCCTGTTGACTCAGACTATGAGAACCAAATCAGGAAGGCACATCGAGCACGACTACAGAAAGAAGCGAGCTCGAGCTCGAGCCAACAAGCAGCTGTCAAAAAATGCGGGAAAACCGTTCCCCAGCTGGGAGAACAGGCGGCGCAATAGATCCCCCCGCTTGTTGTGCCAAAAACACATGAGAGTACGCGCACCCAATATTATTGTGGGCAAACCGTTTACGTTCCCGAGGTGGGCGATGTGGTAATAACCGAGGAGCATATAATGTAGGCTGAAACGCTCAAGATCACTATTGGACAACTGCTCGATATCGAGCCCATGTCTCCGCTTAGAGAGGAGGAAATAAAAGGGAAATATGTCCGGGGCCAACCTTTGGTCGAGCCAGACGAGGTCAAGAACCTCCCAACCAGAATGTATGAATTGCATGATTGGTACATGAAAATTACCAAGATTTCCAATCGAGAGTCCCTCATGGTGCAAGTCAGGAAGATCATTACTTCAATAAGAAAGCTCTGTCCGTTGAGTATTCAGAACTATTTCAGTTATTCAATCAAGATGCACTCGACAAATCTATCGTCAGTTGCTATTGTCTGTAAGTGATTTCTTTCTGTAATTTAAGTCTCAAGCTAGCTCTAGTGCTCATTGATTGATCATTAATTACCTGTAATTATATATCCTCACTATATATTCTTTTCTGTGGTATTATGCAGGATGAAGATGTATGAAATGAAAAAAGATGGACGCTATGGCATTGGGTTCAATGACCCAAATACCATTAATGAATACACATGGAAATTTGAATACTGTAGACAAGATGTAGAGAAAAACGTGCTAGAGTTCTTGAAGCGCCTCAATAGCAATGAAGATATACTACTTCCTTACAACTTCGAGTGAGTCACACGTCTTGTACTACAAATTCTGTTTTTGCTTTCTAGCTAGATGTTAATAAGTGTATAGGGTTTAGGGTTATAGTTGATTAGTGTTATGCACATGCCCGCTTAATTTATACATGCAAATGTATGCGCATGCAGGTATCGCTGGATCTTGTTAGACATTAAAGTTGACGAAGGAAAAGTTGAAGTACTGGACTCACTACTTAAAAAAGATAGTGACTACAGCATCGTGAAAAGGATAGTCGACAGGTAATTTCAATCATTATTAACTATATCGTCTCGGCCTATTTAGTTCATCATTTCCTGATATGAACTATTTTTAATAACCCCTTTATTAATTTTCTCTGCCGGCGGGCAGGGCTTGGGCAAAGTACATCAAGGTGACTCCAGGAAAATGGCGACAAAAACTAATTTGGTATCGACCCAAGGTAAGTAATTAAGTAGTACTAGCTAGCTAGCTACCATCGCTTTAATTATTGTTTCAATACCATTAATTAATTAACATGCTTGATTAATTATTATCTGATTAAATTTTATTCTCGTAAAGGCCCTGAAGCAGACGCCGGGGACTGAAGTGTGTGCATACTACGTTTGCGAGAACATTCGCATGATAGCGTCCGAAAGGAGCAGATCTGATAGACAGGACTGGGTACGTTTGCCAGAATACTATTCACAAATCTTACATGATTGTCGATATCTAGTCACACAACTAATGCACATGCATATTGATCTCCTTCTTAACAGTTCAAAGAGGTGCGGGACCAGCTCCTACCAACAGAGCGCATACGAGCACTTCAAGAGGAAATAACGGGATTTTTGCTCGACCAGGTCATAGATCCCAAAGGAGAATACTATTACCCGCTACCGCCCCCATGAACCACTTGTCATCGTGCTCCGAAGGCACCAAGGCAACATGTAGGACAAATTGTATATATATACATGTGTATGTGTGAATAATTAATGGTGGTTGTGAAACATTAGATTATATATATATATATATGATCGGTTCTACGAGAAAATCTATTTATATATATGCATAACGTGTACAACATGTAGTATCGTAAAATACCAGCAAACAAAAAAGAATTAAATGAAAAACACAAAATTAATGGAAAAATAAAAATTAAAACCAAAACCCCCCCAAACATTTAGTACCGGTTTGTGCTACCAACCGGTACAAATGGTCTACCAGCACACGGGCCTGGCTCGTGTCACGTGGTGGCACATTAGCGCCGGTTCATGCCGAACCGGTAGTAAAGGGGGGGGGCTTTAGTCTCCACTCTTTAGTGCCGGTTGCAGAACCGGCACTAAAGGCCCTTACGAACCAGCGCTAAAGCCCGGTTCTGCACTAGTGTTGGGCTCCTCGCCACGTTCACTAACCCTTTCGATGCTTTCCATCTCCTCGGGCGAGCGTATTGGGTTGGTTGTGAGTTCATAGCTTTCACCACCTACAATATCTTCACCGACTTCAACGGCATCTTCCCCAACAATGGCGTTATGCACACGCTCCCGTACCCCATCAACAACGGGGAGGAGTGAAGGGCGGCGCCCGGAGGAGCGAGGTGGCCCCGGAGGAGGAGGAGAAGAAGAACCCGCGTTTGGTGCCCACCGATCTATCTAGCTTGCTATAGATCTATCGTATTAGTTTTTTTAAGTTGTAATCGTTCTGCTACTATTATTAAGTTTTATTAGTACTTTAAGTTGTAAGGCTATCATGGAGTTGTAAGGCTATCGTGGAACTATGGGTTGCAATTGTTATGCTTCTATATAATCGTTATGCTACTATATATATTGTGTGTTTCGTGCTATTATTTGTTCATTTCTATGGGTTGTTCTTGCTTATTATTCGTGTATTGCTATGGGTTGCTACGGGCCCGGGTTGCTACACCCCAATCACCACACACACCATCTTGAAAATATTGTCCAAACCATGGACATGCAACTAGGAGCCCCATGCAAACCCACTATGGACATGCAACTAGGAAATGCAAACTAATTTACTTCGGGCACTTCATGCAAGCATGCAACTCATTTAGTTCATGGAACCGTAGACATGCATAAAAAAAATTAACATTTAGTTTTAGTGCATCAAAAAATGATCCATCACAAAATTTAGTGCAAGAAAAAGTCCAAAGTAAAAACAAGTAACATTTTATTGGGCCCCATTTTATTTGCCGAAGTTAGAGGTGGGCTGGTGCCCCTACGCAGGTGGGCTGGTCTGGAGCATGGTTATTTTCTCAGGGCCCATTTTCTCACGGCCCAACATCTATTCGGCAGTCCAGTTTTGTTTTTTACTAAAAACTGAATTTGGGTGTGTACTCTGTTAACTGAAGAACAAAAACAGAGGAAACAGAGCATGAAAACTGAATAGGGCCCCTGAGAATATCATTGAAATAATTCAAGCAAGTTTTGCTTCACACAAATTCAAATTCATCTAACAAATGATCTATGTCTATCTCAAACTACTGGGCACCCCTGAAACTAGCTGACACACTAACTGAAACTCTAACAAATTCTAGCTATTGATGAACATCAAGTAAAATAAACCCATAGCAATGACACAACCATAAAATGCTCCAGCCATCATATTTGCTTGCTGCTTCAAATCGATCAGATGCTTTAGTTGCTTGCCAATTTTCTTTAATTCACACTTCAGTTGCACTGTGCATCATCGGATCGCTCTGTCCGCCAAATTGGGGGCTTGTTCCACGGCAAGCCGCCCCCCAAAATTGAGCTCTTGGGTTCGGGTTGATCCCTTCAATTTCAACCTTTCAACATAGTCATCGAGCCACTCAAAATGCCCACATTTCTTCAAAACCTGAAAAACAGAGGGCCGGCGGCGAATGAATCCTAGATCCACCACCCTAATTCGAGGAAAAAAGAAAGAAATCGGGAGAAATTAGACCGTAGGATTGGTCAAGAACACAGATCTAACCTGCCCCGGCTGTGGCTTGCTCAAGCATTTCACAAACTCGCGCCCACGGTTGCCATTTTCTTCACTCACACAAGTCAAATGCTTCAGAGGCTCCATGCGCGGGCAATTGGGGCATCTTGTCAACGGCAGTGGACCGTACTGCGTCCATGATTGGCGGGAGGCCGAAGTCGAGCTAGACATCACTCGCCGGCGGCGCGCTTTGTTGCCGGAGCAGAGGAAGAAGAAGGTGGGAAAGGAAAGGGGCAGGGCAGGGGGGGGGGGGGGCTGGCTCGGGCTCGTGGCTGGCTTGGGTCGGGGCACGTTGATGAGCACGGGCATGCTTGCGTGGATATGTTGTGGGTCCCACCCGCATGCGAGTAACTGCTAGGCCCCGCGTGTCATAACTCGAACCGCTAACCCCTCGTGTTTTTCATTTCATGGTTAAACAGAGCCATGTGGCATTGGAGCTATTGTTTTCTTCTAAAACGTCGCATCACAATCATTCATTCCAACAACATCGCACTCCTTCTAATTCGCATGAAAAACGTGGTACAGGAGCTATTGGCCCTCAGGCTATATGAAAACAAGCTCTGTGGTGAACTGCCGGTGAAGCTATGGTCGTTATCAAAGCTCAACAACTTCAATATAACAATGGTTTCACCGGGGCTTTACCAACCAAGATACCCGAGAAGATCCAGTGGCTTGATGTGGGGAACAACAAGTTCTCCGGCTACCTACCAACATCGGCAACCGGGCTGCGGGTGTTCAGGACGGCAAACAACCTGCTCTCCGGCGAGCTACCGGCCGACATGAGCAAGTTTGCCAACCTTACACGTTTGGTGTTGTCCGGCAACCAACTAACTGGTGTCATACCATGATGCCAACATCAGTCAATTTGTTGCAGAAGCTCAGCACTCTCAACTTGTGCACGATAGGATTTGAAGTTCTTGAGGTGTAAGTTGTAACCAAACCGTTGAAGTGTAAAACAGATTTGGTGTGTCGTGTCAAGCTAGGAAACCTGGTTAGCAGAATCGCGTCCTGTTGGGTCAAACGGTGGGCGTGTTGGCCCTTCCTGGGTTACGGCCTCGAACCTGACTTGTGGCCCAGAACACAAATCATTGAGATCGCCCGACCGCTGCGTGGGCCTGCGCTGTTTTATCCCTCTGCAGTTCTTCTTCTTCTTCTTCTTCTTCTTCTTCTTCTTCCTTCCACAACCTGTCCAAGTTCAGGAATCGGAAATGAAAGATGAGACGCCATCTCTATCGTGTAGAGACGTTTGAGATGCCATGGCCTGCGCGTGGCTGGACGAAAAATCGGTGCCGCGCGTGTAGCTTGGGTCAAAAAATGAAAGGTGTTTGTTCAAATGGCTCAACGCATAGCCAGCTTGCTAAAATATCATCTGGCAACGGTTGAATTCAAGTCTTGAATATTGTTCAGCAAAGATTATCATCATACTGCTGGGTGTTTTTGTATGGACACCGACTGCAGTGGTACTTTTCAGTCCTAATGTCACTGTTGCTGTCACTTGCTGTTCTTTCCGGGTAGATTCGTGGCTACAAAAATGCCAGCTTCATCACGGAAATAACTTGTGGTTCTGGGAGCAAGTTGGGCTAATATCAACATCAGCAGTCACAAGAAAATTTCCACACGTCTTGGTACGGCCTTAAAAGCAAGTTCACATCCTTGACCCCGTATGCTAGTTGTCTTCGTCTTGAGTAAAGGATACATTGGGACGGTCAGAATATCCACATTTTGTTAGTAAGAGATCGACCTCATACAAAATGAACAAGGCGTGCAAGACATTTTTATTAGTAAGCGATCCATCTCATACAAAATGAAGGCATGCAAGACATCTTCCTTTGCAGCAGCAATTCTCTACTTGATCATTGCCGTGTCTTCACGGTGTAAATTTGGGCATGCGACAGATACTCTTCTTCCAGGCCAATCTCTGCATGGTAACTGTACCCTACTCTCAAAGAATGGTGCCTTTGAGTTGGGTTTCAGCTGCCTATTTCCCCCATGCTCAGAGTTTACATTTGGCATATGGTACGTCAACTCATCAACTTGTAGTGCTCTTCTAGTTTGGGCTCCTCCTCAATGGGACCTCACCTCAGACCCCCGGACCTCGGTTCTTAGCCTCTCATATGGCAACTTACAGCTCACCTCTCTGACCTATGGCCATGATGCTATTATCTGGTCATCAGAAGGTACACAGAGTGTATCTACTTCTGCAATTGCAGTACTTCTTGACAACATAGATCTGGTAATAAGAGACCAAGTGAATAGTTCATTACTGTTCTGGCATAGCTTTGATTACCCAAGTGATACATTGCTACCTGGAGGATGGCTGGGATCTAATACGATCAGTAGTAGTGCTACCAATAATGTTTCTTGTGTCATTTATTCTTATCTGGAGAGGAATACAAACCTAAAAAGAGGGTTCACTATCTCCCACACCTCTAGTACTGCTTTTGATTACAGAAGTTATGTTAAGACCAAATATTCCGGCTCTTTCCCCAGCTGAATGGATATTCATGAAGATGAAGACTCTTTATTTTTGCCCAAGAATTCGCATTTTTATGTACGGTTGTATTCTGATGGTACGGTTACTGTTGCGAAACTATGGGGTTGTGGGACTGTGTTGTGGTCTGCTCAAGATTCCAGGCATGAAAATTCAGAATGCAAGCAACAAATATTGGATTCCAAGCAAGAAAAGTCATATTCAAAGATTAAAATCGTTGTTCTAATTACAGTGATGGGAATGTTAACCGTTATGCTTGTTTGCCTTGTTCTTCTATGGAGAAGCATAAATAAGCTATCCAAGGAACTACCGTTGAGTTCCACTAGCAGCCTCAAGATCTTTTCAAACATGCAACTAAAGAAGGCAACGAAAATTTTCTCCGAAAAACTTGGAGAAGGAGGTTTTGGTTGTGTTTACAAGGGGACATTGGTAGGTTTCTCTCTAGTGGCACTCAAAAGGCTGAAATGCATCGGACATGGGGAAAAGCAATTCCGAGCAGAAGTACAGACAATTGGCATAATTCGCCACATCAATCTTGTCCGATTATTTGGTTTTTGTGCTGAAGGGCAGAAAAGGCTGCTGGTATATGAGTACATGGAGAATGGTTCTTTGAGTTCTCATTTGTTTTCAAAGTGTTTGGCCATATTGACCTGGGATCTCCGGTACCGTATAGCACTTGGAACTGCAAGAGGTTTGGCTTATCTCCACGAGGAATGCAAAGAATGCATTATACACTGTGACATGAAGCCAGACAATGTACTTCTTGATGCAGAGTTCTGCCCCAAGATTGCAGACTTCGGGATGGCGAAGCTTCTTGGTCAAGATTTCTGCGGGGCTTTGACAACAATGCAAGGGACCATTGGATATCTTGCACCGGAGTGGATATCGGGGTTACCGATCACACATAAGACTGATGTTTACAGCTATGGCATGATGCTTCTTGAAATCATATCGGGTCGAAGGAACTCAGAGAAAATTAAGGAAGGACAGTTAACATACTTTCCCATTTTTGCGGCAATCAAGGTGAATGAAGGAGATGCTATGTGTCTGGTGGACAGTAGATTGGAAGGCCAGGCAGATGGAGAGCAGCTAAGCAGAGCTTGCAGAATTGCATGCTGGTGCATTCAAGATGCCGAGGATGACAGGCCTATGATGGGACAAGTTGTTCACATGCTAGAGAATGTCATGGATGTCGAAACCCCACCTATTCCAAGGTCACTTGAAAACTATGTTGGCATGGAGGATTGCTCATACTCTGCGGAACCAGATAACTTGTTCTAAATTCTACATGTTTGTTCGATAGGCCGGCATTAGTTATAAGGCCCAGTAGTCTATGTTTCTGTTTATTTGTTGAAGTTTAGTGGAATACAGAAATATATATGTGGTGTGTCCTGTAGTTTCAATAAAGCACACATGTCTTCACTTTATACTTTGTTGCAGAACTTTTTTGCTAGGCTTGGAGGTTCGTTTGTATTTATGTTTTTTTAGAAGGATTCGAGGTTTGTTTGTACGTACGTATGTCATCCACCTGATTACAAGGTTAAGATGTGCATCATCGTCTGCCTTATGTTTCTTCTGAATTTCATCTGAATGACCGCGTACTCTGTTTTTGGAAAAGGAATCAGAGTACTCTGTTTTTGGAAAAGGAAGCAGAGTACTCTGTTTTTTGTATTCCAGCCCTCTTGTTACTCTCTGCTATATTAACCTCTAAAAAAGAATTGTACGTAATAGAGAAATAAGAATGCATCAATGTGTTGTCTAATAGCTGCTCGAGAAAGCTGCTGGAGCTAAGCAAACTTCATTTGGGCATTCTGTTTATACGTCACCTGAATCATTCTAATTTTTGTAAAAATCTGTCAACTAGTATGTTCATGTTAAAGGGCATGCACTTCTACAAGATTCAGAGCGTAGACTTTCCATGCGTTATTTTCCAGGTATCGTCAATTTGTAAGTGCAAAAGAGATAATGGAGCTTGTTGCAGATCACGGGAGCTGCTGGGTCTGTTTATATGTCACCTGAATCATTCCAGTGACCTATGAGGGAAGCCTTGCGCAGAAGCTAGAGGAGTTTGTTCAACTGGATGGACAGAACATCGATCCACTGAGTATATGCGGTGGTATTTTGATCTCTTAGAACATAAAAGACAGGCCTGAAGCTTATCAGGAAGTTACTGCTACCAAAAATGATTGGATGCAGGAGCGCTTTCCGCTACCAAAGATTTTGCAAGCAGTTAGTTTGCCCCAAGAAGTAGCAAGTGACAACTCATTTTCCCTTGTACCAGAAAAAGGGAAAATTTGGAAAGATGTGCACCTAAGCTTATCTAAAAAGTGCAAGTGACAACTTCTGCATGTTCAGGCAAGAAAATGCCTGAATATAACATTAGCAGTAAGGAGATGCACTAAGGCCCGCAAAATTTTGGCCCCTGAAGGAAGCTAGAATCAGTTTTACTCCCTCCGTTCGGAATTACTCGTCGAAAAATGAATGTATCTAGATGTATTTTAGTTGTAGATACATCCATTTTTATGACAAGTAATTTCGAACGGAGGGAGTTGATGCTATGTATCTTTCTGACTTTTTTGTGAATAGATAGATAGCTACGTATATTTATCTCTGGATCCGAATAGATCCTCACTCAGTGTCATCTACAACTATTTCTCTCCGAATCTAAATAGCAGCTACACATTCAGTTGGGGATTTTACAATGAATCTGAATAGCAGCTACACATTCAGTTGACAATATCATCGTGCACTCTGTCGTGTGCCTTCATCATAGAAGTGCTGCTTTCCTGGTTTGCTGCCGGCCATTGGGCTGTTCCTGAACTCAGTCTATTGGGCCTATAAGCTAGTATTACTTTATATAATAACTTTTGGCAAAAATATTTGGGTGTACATCTGTACACACGCATTCCCCATATCACTCTCAATATGCTGGTTTGCTGCATGCATGGCCCTTCCTTGTCCTTTCTGGTCCACCATCAATTCTCATATCACTATCCATCTACTCCCTCCGTTCCGAATTACTTGTCGCACGTATGGATGTATCTAGATGTATTTTAGTTTAGATACATCCATTTCATCGACGAGTAATTTGGAACGGAGGGAGTATCTCCTTGTCCACGACATCTCTACAGGGAGAGACCACGAGAAGCAGCTTGCTTGGGATACGGCGATGGAGGGAGAGGATTCTTTGCTGACAGTGCACATGCATGTCAGTGAACTTCATTTCAACTATGAGTGTGTGGACTATTACAAAGCATTGAGTCGGCGGTTCAACTCACGGCGAGAACTGGCCAAATTTGTGAGTTCACATATTGGAGCATCGCAGGATGTGTTTCACATGATGACACCCATGCACTTGTGATGTAAATATCAAATAATCAAATCATATTTGCGCAAAGTTGTAGAATCCACAAAATATTTATATTTTTGGTGATTCCGCGTGCATCCGGTGCGCCCGGTGCTTGCCCACCATCTTCCGTTGCACTGCCCGCATCATTCTCATAGAAGTTGGTGAACTCTTTCTTCTTTTTAGCTTCTCTAAACTCGGTTTATAAATAAATTTCATTTATAATTTCTGCTCCGACTAGTGAAGAAATAGTGGACACATCAACCGCCAACGTCAACGACCTATTATCACGGTTCGCAGATCCACGCACCACTATCCACGTTTGCAGATCCAAAAGAAATATAGAAACACCCGTAAAAAGGGTATGTTAAACCAACCTTCACGCCATTTCTCCGCGTTATCTTTTAGCACTCGGATTGAAGGCATGCCCGGATTGAATTATGTAAAAGAACTATTTGACTTGCGGGTGTTGTTACTCGACAGTCAGGCGTTCTGCTTAAAACTAGACATGGTCTGATGTCAAATCGTTTTCGCTACATATTATACCTTTTTGGGCAAACTCATTTTGGCTGCCTCAAAGTTGATAATGTGTGATCGATGTTGAAACTAATCTCGTTACATCTGTTTTTTTAGATTGTTTTTATCCTTTGCTTCCACGTTATATGTAATTCTTTTAGAGTCCTAGTCACGGAGGTGTGGTTGCATGCATTGTTCGTTGTACTGCATGCGAACTACATGGGCCAGAGGTGTGCTAGTTCACTCTGCGGCCAGGTCGTTTAGTTGTTACGATTCTACCGAGTCGTCCGGCACTTTCCATTGCATCGTGGGATGGCACGACGCTTTAAGTGGATCGTGATGGACTTAGATCTTTACTGGATCGAATAAAAGGAAAGGGTGAAAAGGGCGCAAAGATTACGCGTCGCAAAACTCCTCTCTTTGTGACTGCGTTGTCTCTCTGTCTTCGTCTACCTCTATCAGTAGTGTTCATCAGAGAAATTCAGAGAGAGAGAGAGAGAGAGAGAGAGTAGACCACAGCCTCGAAACCATCAATCGATATAGAAGATCCTGAATGTCCTGCAAGCTATGTTGCGTGGCCTGCTTTGGGTGAACTCTTGACATTTTGCTACTGCCTTTCTTAATCAGTTTTCTATCGCATACCCTTGGCCTGCATACTTTGGTCATTCATTAGTATTCGGTGATGTGAAAATGTGTCCAGCGATCTCGGAGTTTATATATTAGAAACATAAAAAAACAAATATAGAGTACATAGAAACACCCTGTAGTATACAATGTTCTGCAAATCTAAATTCAAAACACAACCTGAAAACCAAAACTGATGAATTTAATTAGTGTTGATGAACTAACGTGAATTTATGGCCCATTGGTAATTAATAACTGTTCATATTGGGATTTTTTTCATTGGTATGATTTTCAAATTTAAATTTAAAAACATGAATCATCGCAGATAGATGACTATCAACATGCAAATTTGTTTTTAGATTATTTTGAAGCGTCGAATATATAGACTGAGGTCGGGCGCACTAGATGCACCACACTCACAAGTGCACATCATAACTTTTTCAAAAGTTTGTGGCTGTTGATTCGGGGTCGTTAGTTTCAATGTTAAGACAGAACTTCCGCTAAGTTGGCACAACTGCAGCTGCCGACATATTGATTATTAGTTATTCATTATTCTCAGTTCAATTTCATTTTCAATAGTTCTTTCACAAAAATGGACGGGCGCCGCAACGCGTGCCATCATGTTCTAGTAGGAATTGGAATAAAAGGAAGAAAATTGACAATAATAATAAAAAATAAAACTAAAAACAGAAGTTTGAGGAAAAGTGGAAAAAAAAGGAAAATAATAGACATAGAATATAAAGGTAAATGGATAAAAAATATCCATACTTATTTACAAAAATGAAATGTTCATAATTATATTTATTTTCGTTAAAGAACAACTAAAAAGGGAAATAAAAATATTCATAGTAATATTTATTTTATTTAAATAAATAAAAATGATAAAAAAGTTTTAAATTATATCCCTCCGTTCAAAATAGATAACCCAACTTTGTACAACTTTGTACTAAAGTTAGTACAAAGTTGAGTTATCTATTTTGGAATGGAGGGAGTATTTAATATTCAAAGAAAAACTAAAAAATAGAAAAGGTAAAATATAAGAAAATTAAAAATTAAACTGAAACAAAAACTGATGTAAGAAACCAAAATAAAACAACCCACGTATTCCATTCCACACTAGGAAGCACAGAAGCGCATTAGCATATTGGGCCATCCTAGCACAGATTGAGGCCGCATCAGATTGCATGTATATCACACGAGCGGTTCAGCTAAACCCAATGATATTTTCGGGAGTTCCTATCTGCCGGTAGCGGGAGCAACTAGTTAACGAGTGCTCCTTCGGGAGCCTCGCAACGATCAGCGCCACTTGGCGCGCTCTCAGCCATTTCGCCACGTATCGCGCTCTGGACGCTCCCTTCGGATTTTGTTTTTTTTATTTTTCCGCACGTGTTTTCGGCTTTTTAAACGGTTTTTTCGGTTTTTTTCGACGTTTTGGTTTTCCCCCGGTCTTTCTTAGCTTTTCGACCAAAAAAAATTCGAAAAAAAAAATTTTTTGCACGAAAAAACGTGTTTTCTTTCGTGAAAGTCACGGTTTTTCTTCCGCGAGAGGCACGGTTGTGCTTTATCGAGAGTCATGGCCGTGCCTTTCGGAAACGAAAAAAACGCGTTTTCTGTTGTTTTTGTTTCCCGAGAGTCACGGTTTTGCTTCCGCGAGAGGCACGGTTGTGCTTTCGCGAGTCACGGCCGTGCCTTCCGGAAAGGGAAAAACAAAACACGTTTTCTATTTTTTTTCTTTCGTGAGAGTCACGATTTTGCTTCCGCGAGAGGCACGGTTGTGCTTACGCGAAAGTCACGGCTGTGCCTCTTGGAAAGGGAAAAAAATACGCGTTTTCTGTTTTTTTTTTCTTTCGCGAGAGTCACGGTTTTACTTTCGCGAGAGGCACGGTTGTGCTTTCGTGAGAGTCACGACCATGCCTCTCGGAAACAGAAAAAAACGTGTTTTTTGTTTTTTTTCTTCCACGAGAGTCACGGTTTTGCTTCCACAAGAGGCACGGTTGTGATTTTGCGAGAGGCCCGGGCGTGCCTCTTTCGGAAAGGGAAAAAAAGGAAAAAACACGTTTTTTTGGTTTTTTTTCCTTCCACGAGAGTCAGGGTTTTGCTTCCACAAGAGGCACGGTTGTGATTTCGCGAGAGGCACAGGTGTGCCTCTTTTGGAAAGGGAAAAAACCGTGCTCCCGGTTCGGTTTTTTCGCTCGGTTTTTTTTGTCCGGTTTTTTTCGTGAAAAAAAAGTTTGTCAAAACCTATCAACATGGGATCTAGTTTTGAAGATCTCGATGCGAGGAATCCAATGGTGAAAACGGTTCGAGATTTGAACGCACGGTTTAAGAGATAAAACGTTTTGAATAAACAGATCTACGAAAAAAGGGAAAACTCCCCGGTTGCGACAAATGGCGCGCTGCATGTGCGCCACTTGTCGCGATCTGGGAAAGTGGAGTGTTCTTTGCAACGAGTACTCCTTAATTAGTGATTTCGGCCGCTAGCTGCGGCAATATGTCGAGGGAACGCACAATGGGTCTCCCAGACTGGGCCGGCCCATGTGGTTCTCCCGCTCCGGCTAGCGAAGAAAAACTAGAGCGGTCGCTCGCAAAAAAGAATGCGCCAAGCAGGATTCGAACACAAGACCATGCGCTTCACAAGCAGTAGCTGGCGAGCAACATATTTAAAATGGGCAGCACAAATTCTTAAGAACCAAACCAACCACTGATACGAACGTTTTTTAAATTTCGAACGTGCAATACTATTTTGGAGAAAAAGTGAATTCTGTATGAAACCGCAAACACTTCTCGAAATTGTGTATGTTTGTAAAACTCAAACATTTCAAAAAACACAAATAATTTCTGGAAACGGAAACAATTTTTAAAACCCCACCGAAAAATTGAAAATACGAACATTTTTTGAATGGCAAAACAGTTTTTGGATACGCGAACATTTTTGAAAAATGGGAAATTTTTTGGAATCTCCCGAACAAAACTTGAAAATACCAATATTTTTGAAACTCCAGAACAAAATTTGAAACCCGATTATTATTATAAATTTGAGACAATTTTCGTAAGACTGAACAAAATTTGAGAAGTTGTGAAATTTTTAACAAAATTTTAATTTCTGAACAATTTTTGAAATGTGCGAACATTTTCTGAAAAAGGGAACATTTTTTGAATTTCTGAATTAAATTTGGAAATGTAAACATTTTTTGAAATTTTGAACAATATATTATATATCAAACCTTTTTTGAAATTTAAGAAAAAATATTCAAAGAAAAATTAATGAGAAAAACTAAATAGAAAAGGTAAAATATAAGAAAATCAAAAATTAAACTGAAACAAAAACTGATGTAAGAAAACAAAATAAAAATACCCACATGTTCCATTCCACACTAGGAAGCACAGAAGCGCATGAGAATATTGGGCCAGCCTAGCACAGATTGATGCCGCATCAGATTGCATGTACATCATTTGTATATCCATGATCAAGAGGTGTTGAATTCACGAAGCTATGGAAGTTAGATGTGTATTGATAAGAGGAGATCTAAAGTGAGCATCAACATATTTATGGATAGAGAGCGCATTAATTATACAAGGATATCCAAAATGAGGATATGTATTCATGCAGAGCTAAGCACTAATAACTTGAATATCTATGGCCAAGCTGGATACTGCATTTCCGAACTGCCAATACATATGTGCATAAAATGGAAAATAATCATTTCGATATCCATGTCAAGATGCGTTGCATTTATGGCTATGCAGTAGACGTATTAATAACAAGATATCCGAAGTGAGTGTCAACAGGTCTGTGCACAACCAAACTGGATACTGCATTCATGAACCCCCACTATATGAACTTTATAAATACATGCTTAGGCATCCGTCAAACCGCACATCCATTTCAGCCTTAGGCATCGCCTACCCAGTTATCCTCACCACTCCTACTTTCAATAAAATTCAAGGTTTCTAGCCGGCCTTGCAACAATGGCAATAGCCCAAACGACCACCATCTTCTACTCTGCCATCATCATCCTGCTCTCTTCCTCGTCAATTGCTGCTCATACTAGCGGTGACGTTGGTGGCAAGCCGAAGGCAGCCGATTTCGTCACAGAAGCGTGCAAGAACGCTTCAGCCAACTACGACAAAGAAATCCACCTCACGGAGAAATTCTGTGTCTCAACCCTCCGGTCGGACAAGTAGAGCAAGAAGGCAAAGGACCTTCGTGACCTGGCACTCATCGGTGTAGACATCCTCAAAGCACGTGTCGTCATCGCCAATGGTAACGTCCAAAAAATGTTGCACAAAGCCAAAACCGGCACGTCGATGGCGCGCCGCCTCACTTTCTGCAAGCTGGACTATGACGTGACGGTAAGCATCACGAACGTCTGCACCGCCTTGCTGAAGGACTTCCGTGGCCCTAACGGCGGTGACAACGATGGACCGGCATCTTTTATGCTCCCTCAATGTGTGGAGCAGGCGAACACCCTCAGCGGTTACTGCGGGCATGAGCTTATGGATTTGCCGGGGCTTCAAGCGTTGTTCAACGAAAATATTGACATGAGTATGCTGGCCCACCTTAACATGGCCTTGCTAGAACCATATAGAGACAACGATTCATAATATGTATTTTAGCCTGAGTGGTGTATGTTGCTTCATTTAGAATAATAATAATGAGAGGTTGCTACTCTATTGAGAAATAGCTATTTCTCCACCAGTTTCTGAACCACTGAATCTATGCAGTGATTTGTGCTGAATTTTTTGGGTTTTGTTTTTTGTTTTTTCCTCTGTGCAAGTTTTATGCCCCTTTATACCTTTTTTTATCTATTTATTTTGCGCACATAATTTTAGTTGCATGCTCATAGCCCACGCGCAACTACAGTTGCATAAATGCCTATCTACGCGCAACTGCATCTCTATGGCCAGCACACGATTACACATATGTCGCCTTTTCCCTTTCTATTATTTTTGTAGATGAACGTTTTATATTTTTTTATGTACTCTTATTTCAGTTTCTTCTGACACGTTAACTATAGTTGCACGTGTGTATCTCACGCGTAACTAGTTGTAAAGATGCTTTTCTGCGTACAACTAGACTTTTGTCGTCTGCTGATATCATCATCTCTGATCTCCTGCTCGCGTTCCAGCAGCTATATCGAGGTCGCGGGCTATGGTGGTTGGAGTTCCATTGACACTGGTCGTTTGGATCCTCAGATGGGCGATGGAGGTAGGGAGACGAAGACCTTTCTTCTTCCTTGTTGGTACGATTTGTTGCTGCTGTTCTTCTCCTTCCTCTGCGCTGATACTGGTGGGAGATCCTGCTTTGCCCGGGCGGATGGCCCGGCCGCGGTGCTGGACCGGTCGGATGACTCGAGTTCTCTTCCTTCCGGAAGGGACACTTTTTGCGGTACTCAAAGTCAAAGATGGCGACGGCTGTTGCAGGTGTGTTGGATTGGTATCCATGCCCTCTCAGCGCTGGTGTCAAGAAAAGAGGAAGCAGCGTGGCGACAATTGTACCGTGGTCGAAGATGATGACCTGTTTGCGACTAATTGCAGATCCTTCTGCTGCAGGTGTCTTCTCTCAAGATTCAGGGATGATGACACAGGGCTCCGGCGATCTTCTTGTGTTATGGTTGTCTTAGGGTACTCTAGGTGTTCATGGTCCTTTGTTTTTACGTTTCAGTGTGCTTGTAAGGGTCACCTACTCTGTACTGATTCGTGATCTGAATGAACAATTTCTAAAAAAAAAACTAAACCCCCGTGGCCTGGATAGAATGAACGGGGCTCACGTCGTCTTAATTCCTCAAGTGGATGGAGCAAACGCATTGTCAGATTTTCGACCGATCAGTCTGCTCCACAGTGTTGCCAAGCTTTGTCAAGGTTTTGGCGATGCGCCTAGCTAAGCGCCTCCCGGTACTTGTCTCGCCAGGACAGAGCGTGTTCATTAAAGGACGTAGCATTCAAGACAACTTTCTATTCGTTCAAGGATTGGCTCGTCACTTCCACCGGACTAAACGCCCTATGCTTTTTCTGAAGCTAGATATCGCCAAAACTTTCGATATGCTAGCCTGGCCCTATCTGCTGAACATGTTGAGGGCACGGGGTTTTGGCGAACGATGGTGTGAATGGATCGCTATGATCCTGTCCTCTGCATCCTCGCGAGTGATCATCAACGGAAGCGTTGGAAGCCCAATTCATCATGCCAAAGGAGTTCGCCAGGGTGACCCCATCTCTTCGTTCCTATTCATCCTGGCCATGGAACCTTTGCAACGCCTCATCGACAAAGCGGTTGACAGCAACCTGATTTCGCGACTACGAGGCAGGATTCCACCGGTGCGAGTCTCCCTATATGCTGACAACGTGGCCCTCTTCATCAACCCTGTAAGGGATGAACTGGTAGTGCTCAAATCCATTCTCTTCGCTTTTGGTGACGTGACGGGACAGCGGGTAAACTTTGCGAAGAGCTCCGTGATACCCATCAGGTGCGATGGACTTGATCTGCAGAGCATCGTCGCCCCCTTAGGTGCCCGTGTCGCTACCATGCCAACCCAGTTCCTGGGATTGCCACTCTCCCTCAGGAAGTTGCGCAAGATTGATTATCAGCCGTTGCTGGACAAAATCCGGGCGCGCCTAGCTTGCTGGAAGGCTCGCCTCCTAACAACAGCAGGCCGACTCGTTCTTATCAACGCCGTTCTCTCCTCCATGACAGTCTACTGGCTTGTGATGTTTGAACTGCCAGCCTGGGCCCGTCGTGAAATCGATAAGCTGCGCCGGGCATGGCTATGGCGTGGCGATGAAAGTTGTCATGGTGGTCACTGTAAAGTGGCTTGGCGCCGGATTTGTAGACCGAAGAATCTTGGAGGGCTTGGTATCATGGACCTGCGACAGTTTGGCACTGCGCTACGGCTGCGATGGCTCTGGTTTGCACGGACCACCCCCTCTCGGCCTTGGGTGGGACTACCAACGGCATGCTCCATGTCCGACCACCTGCTGTTCGCCATGGCAACTCGCTCCATCTTGGTAACGGGCGAACGGCGTGCTTCTGGCTCGATGCTTGGTTGGAAGGGCAAGCCCCATGCCTCATTGCACCTGACGTCTTCAAGGTTACTGCCTGTAAGCGTCGTACGGTGGTTTCTGCCCTCACTGACGGCCGTTGGGTGCGTGACCTGCAAGGGCGTATCACGGCTGACACCCTTCCATCCTTTGTCGCGCTCTGGACAAAGGTTGCTGCCGTGGCGCCTCTAGTTGCGACCGAGACTGACTCCTTCGAATGGCGCTTCTCGGCAAACGGATGCTACTCCGCGCATTCGGCGTACGCACTGCAGTTCGTGGGATCTGTGGCTTACGGAGTGATGGCCACGATTTGGAGAGCCTGCGCGCCGGCGAAGCACAAGTTTTTTGCCTGGCTTCTTGCGCAAAACAGGATCATGACTGCCGATAGACTGCTGGCTAGGCAATGGCCAAACTCATATTTCTGCCCACTTTGCCGGCGGAACCTTGAGACAGCTGAGCATCTCATGTTGCAATGTCCTTGGACCATCAGCCTCTGGGACCAGGCAGCTGAAAAGTTCCAATTACCGGCTCTCTCGCCTTCGTCCTGGCGTGGGAATGGCACCATGGAAGTTTGGCTCAATGAGCTGTCCGCCGTCCCGGCGACGGCAAAGAAGGCGCGCTCCTTGGTGTTGCTGCTGATCTGGGAAATTTGGCGGGAGCGAAATGATCGCATCTTCCGGAACGTAGAGCACTCACTTGCTTCGGTCCTTTTCAGAGCGGACGAAGAAAGGATCTCCTGGGCGCTGGCGGGAGGCCGGCACTTGTCCATGCGAGAGTAGCTGTCCTGCCTTTGACTTTTTGCGGTTTTTTTTCCTTCGTTTTTTCTTTTTCCTTGTTGGGAGATTTCTTCTCCCACTATGTACAGTTGGCGTTTCCCTCGCGGTTCTTCTAAATGAAATGCGCAGCTCTCCAGCGTCCTTTCAAAAAAAAAACAATCACGTCCAGTGGCCTGCCACAACTGTACATCTATTGTCCACACGTAATTATGGTTGTATTCATGTCTTTCTAGACGCAACTGCACGTCTGTTTGCTGAGCGTGCCAGGACGGCCGAACAGAAGTAAATAGCATGTGGGCTGGTGTTCCAATGCCCAAAAGTAAATGTATAGTGTACAAATTCAAAATTATTACGATGTAGATCGACCCATAAAATCCCATATTATTACGATGTACAAATTCTCAGGTTAATTAGAAATTAAGAGTTGTTTATCTAATGGGTCCAAATTATTACGATGTAGATCGACCCATAAAATCTTTGGCCAGAAAAAACTCAACTCCATGATCTCTTTTACCTGTTGTAAAAATAGAGAAAAAAAATCCCATATTACCGTACCTTAAAAAAAACTCAACTCCACGATCTCTATTCTCTGTTCAAAAAATGGGAAAAAAAACTCCCATGTCAATCTAACTATACCTTTTTTTGTGCTAGGACAATCCATCTATACCTTGATGGCCTCTTCTTTTCCCCAGAAGAAAAGCAACAACCTGAAGCAATTTCTAAACAAATATCCTATCCATGTTAACCCCATGCATGCAATTGGTTGTTCTATGGATTACTTTTCCTGCATGGCCTCGATGTGGCCTCCCTTCCCTCGCTTCTTACACTTCTCCAGTGAATTACAACCGGCTGGATATTGAGCAGTCAGATGGTAGGACAGCGCATGTCCATGTCCACCGTTTGATCTTGGCTCGACCATGGGCATCAAGTCCAATCTGCCAAGCTGCAGTGGAATCCACTTCCGGCGTTGTTCTTGATTGGTTTTCTTGCCCTGCCATCCGAAGGAGACTATTTGGCTATTCGAGTGAACCCATTTGTATTTTTCTGATTGGAATTGTTTCTTTGACTATGTAATTGAACAATCGAAATAGCCTACTTGAGGTTTGTGGCAGGGATCGAGGGTTTTCTCTTCTAGGTTCTGTCCTTGCAACTTATATTATTCTCTCGATCTAGTGTGATTAAGATCGATCTGGTGATCAAACCTCCTGAACTGCCTCAAATTTATTAGTCTCATGCCTGTGCAATCCATGGACGTGTCTGAGTGCAAGTCGTGCGCCTTCACGGCAGCAACACGTTTGCACCATCTGGGAATTCAATTCTAGCATTTGACAACGGTATGTACATGCTTTCATGCTTTCCTCTTTCAGTTAGGCTGTTAAATTGTGATCCAAATTCTAGTACCGTATTGGACTAGACGTAGTACATACGGTGTGGGTCTTTTGCGTTGGTACCGATGCGTACGAGTACAACTCGTTTACTTGTCCTACAAGGACTCGTATGTGTTGCCCCTCATATATACCCCATGTAGTCGCACCTCAGACGGCCTGTCGTCCCGTGCTTGTAATACTCTTCCTTATAGTGATTGCGCCTTCCTGCGTCCGTGGTTTTCTCCCGCAAGGGTTTCCATGTAAAAATCTGTGTGCTCTCGTGTCTCTTTTATCTCGTTATTATTTAACAAGTGGTATACAGAGCTGAGGTTACAGATACGAGATTTGAGTTCGAGAGATTAGGGTTGCGTGCGAGCCGTCGCCCGTGCGTGACCAGGCGATCCGAAGCCGGATCGATTTCCACTGCTAGCCGAGACCGACAGAAGTTCTGCTTTGTACGTACGCGTACAAATCGCTCCAAGGTCGCAGCCGTTCCGCCGAGTTGCTGGCCTGGTCGATTCAAGCCTCGAGGGAATCAACCGTACTGCTGCTGCTACTTTCTGGCTTGTGAAGTCCGATCCCTTGTTGTGGATTGTTTTTCTAGCTTCAAGTCCCGAGGAGAAGCGATCTGTCCAAGTCGTCGTTCTTTCACGTGAAGCTAAGTTATTTGTTGTTTGCTTTCATCTCCGATCAACAACTAGTACTTTGATCAGCCAGCTACTAGTACTAGTATTCGTCACGTGAAGGCTACAGGGCTATTTTTTTCCTTGGTCAACTGCTACGTACATACTATTAGTGCTATTTACTCTGTTTTCTTTGATCCGCAAATTAATTCTTCAAGAATTTTCTATCGGCTTGTACTATTTTGTGTACACAGATTTATCGACTTATGGCATTCATGAAGTATGATTTTCCGCTGCTGGATCGTGACACAAGGTTTACCCTATGGCAAGTCAAGATGCGGGCGTTGTTGGCACAGGCCGATTATGATGTAGCACTGGATAGTTTTGGGAAGAACCGAATTGAGGACTGGACTGCTGAGAAGAAAAGAATTGATTGTAAGGCTTTGTCACAAATTCAACTCCATTTGCATAATAATATTTTGCAGGAAGTTTTGAGCGAGAAAACTGCCGCCGCACTATAGTTAAAGCTGGAAGGGATTTGCATGACTAAAGATCTCACCAGCAAGATGCATCTGAAGCAAAAATTATTCCTGCACAGGTTACCCGAGGGAGGTAATGTTTTGAATCATATTTCAGAATTTAAAGAGATTATATCTGATCTAGCTACGATGGAGGTTAAGTATGAAGAGGAAGATACTGCTTTAATGTTACTTTGTTCACTGCCAAGTTCTTATACCAATTTTAGAGACACCATATTATACAGTCGTGATACTCTCACACTTAATGAAGTTTATGAAGCTTTGAACTCTAAGGAGAAGATGAAATTAATGGTGCCTCATGATGGTTCAAGTTCATCCCAAGCCGAGGGATTATCTGTTCGTGGCAGGACAAAGGAGAAGAACTCACATAATGGAAACAGAGGCAAAAGTAAAAACGGCTACAGGGGTCGGTCGCAATCCAGAGACAAAAAATATTGCAGGTATTGCAAGAGAGACGGACATGACATCTCAGAGTGTTTCAAGTTGCAAAATAAAGAAAAAAGGAAAGGTAACAAACAAGGTGAAAGTTCTGCTAACGTTGCTCGTGATGATAGTTCCGATGATGCTCTTGTCGTTATTGCTGGATGTGCCGAGACCAATGATGAGTGGGTACTTGATACTGCATGTACTTTTCATATGTGTCCACATAGAGATTGGTTTAATACTTTTGATTCCACAACTTCTGCTGGTTCCGTTTGGGGTTTTGATAATTCACCATGCAAGATTGAAGGCATAGGTTCTATTCGAATCAAGATGTTTGATGGCATAATCAAAACTTTGACAGATGTTCGGTATATTCCGAAGAAGAAGAGAAATCTTATTTCTATGAGTTCCATTGATGCAAAGGGGTACAAATATTCAGGTGGAGATAGTGTTTTGAAGGTCACCAAAGGTTCCCTTATTGTAATGAAAGGTGATTTAAGTTCGACCAATGGTCTTTATTACCTTCAAGGTTCTACCGTTTCAGGTAACGCTACTCCAGCTATTTCAAAGAATTCTGATTGTGATGCTGCTAACCTTTGGCATATGCATCTTGGACATATGAGTGAACTTGGTTTGGCAGAGTTAAATAAGAGAGGTCTTCTTGATGAATATGAACCTGGTAAATTGAAATTTTGTGAGCATTGTATCTTCGGCAAGCACAAGAGGGTGAAGTTCAACACTTCGACTCATACAACCGAAGGTATTCTTGATTATGTGCATTCTGATTTATGGGGACCATCTCGCAAGAAGTCACTAGGTGGTGCTAGTTATATGCTAACTATTATTGATGATTATTCGAGAAAAGTTTGGCCTTATTTCTTGAAGCATAAATATGAAGCATTCTCAGCATTTAAGGAGTGGAAGATTATGATTGAAAGACAAACTGAAAAGAAGGTAAAAATACTTCGCACTGATAATGGTATGGAATTCTGTTCTAAGCAATTTAAGAATTATTGCAAGTCTGAAGGCATTGTCAGACATTACACCGTTCCTTATACTCCTCAACAAAACGGTGTTGCTGAGCGCATGAACATGACCATTATTTCCAGAGCCCGTTGCATGTTGTCCAATGCAGGTTTGCATAGGCGTTTTTGGGCTGAGGCCGCTTCCACTGCTTGTTATCTCATTAATCGTTCACCATCTATTGCTCTAATAAGAAAACTCCAATTGAGGTATGGTCTGGTTCACCTGCTGATTATTCACAGTTGAGAGTTTTTGGTTGCACTGCTTATGCTCATGTTGATAATGAAAAGTTGGAGCCTAGGGCTGTTAAGTGCATCTTTCTTGGTTATAAATCTGGTGTTAAAGGTTTTAAAATATGGAATCCTGAAACCCAGAAGGTTGTTATTAGCAGAAATGTTATCTTTAATGAATCTGCTATGTTACATGATGTTTCATCTACTAATGTTCCCGTTGAGAGTGAACAGCAGCCTATTGTTAAGGAGCCTACTGGTCGGTGGAGCATGTTGTTGATTCAGGTGATACATCTGGTAATGAAATTGTTGATGCACATGATGAACCCGTCGTTAATGATGATAATGTCACTCCCACTCCAAATCAGCCTATTGTTCCACCCAGTTGGAATCTTGCACGTGACAGAGTTAGGCGGGGTACTAACAAACCTGACAGGTTAATTGAAGAGTGCAATATTGTTTCTTTTGCTTTATCTGTTGCAGAAGAAATTGAAGGTAATGTTGAGCCTTCTTCATATTCCGAGGCTATTATTTCTAGTGATAGTAATAAGTGGATGACCGCTATGCATGATGAGATGGAATCACTTGAAAAGAATGGCACTTGGGATTTAGTAAGATTACCTAGAGAGAAGAAACCTATTCGTTGCAAGTGGGTTTTCAAGAGGAAAGAAGGTGTTTCTCCTAATGATGAGACAAGATATAAAGCAAGGTTAGTTGCTAAAGGTTACAGTCAGATTCCAGGTATTGACTATAACGAAGTCTTTTCTCCTGTTGTGAAGCATAGCTCTATTCGCACTTTACTTAGTATTGTTGCCATGCTGATCTTAAGCTTGAACAATTGGATGTTAAAACTGCATTCTTACATGGATAATTAGAAGAGGATATTTATATGGAACAACCTGAAGGTTTTGTTATTCCTGGAAAAGAAAAGCTTGTCTGTAAGTTAAAGAAATCTCTTTATGGATTGAAGCAATCCCCGAGACAGTAGTACAAAAGATTTGACACCTTTATGCTCTCTCAAGGTTTCAAAAAGTCTAATTATGATAGTTGTGTTTATTTAAAAACTGTCAAAGGTTCAACTATTTATTTGCTCCTTTATGTTGATGATATGCTAATTGCTGCAAAGAGTATGTCAGATATTGATGAACTAAAGAAGCAATTGAGTAATGAATTTGAGATGAAGGATTTGGGTGCAGCAAAGAAAATACTTGGCATGAAAATATCTAGAGATAGACCGTCTGGAAAAGTGTATTTAAGTTAGAAATATTCAGAGACAAAAGTATCTCCTGGATCTTCCTTTGCTGGCTTTTTCCATTCTTGGACCGAGATCGGGATTTGGTCCCTGACAATAACTCCGCATGGACGAGTGAACTTGTTCGCATTCTTCTTAGGTTCAAGTGGTTCGCCATTTGGTTTGATGGCATCGATATTGTACTTTACGCCATCCTACAACCTTTTGGCCGGGCCTCGAACTGCCCTGCTGCTTGTAGAAGATTGGACTAAAAGAAGAAAGATATATATATATATATTAAAAGGAGGTGATATTCTTCGTTTGGTCTTCTTAGTTAGGTCCGTGGTAAAAAATTACGTACGTACGCATCGTAAGCGTTTCCTCCGATTCACGCACGGCCATACCAGTTTTGCTAGCGTGGCTATTTTTAATTTGGTAGGCCCAGATCGTCTCTATCCCATCTTAGCCCATGGAGCAAGACTGGTGGGCCTCGAAAAACCTCTCCTCTGATGCTAAGAGAAAAAAATCTCCTCTCGCGCGATCTCCTCCACGAGCACGATGCCCCACCGAGGCCGACATGATTCCCTCTTCCGCTGATCCCTTATTTGATCCTCTCTTTCCTTTTTGCTGTTGTCGCCCGTCTTCTACCCCGAGACAAACTCCTATTCCGGGTCGAGCACACGCCCATGGGGTGACCGTACTCCTTTTCCCGTTCCATAGGCCGATGTAGGCATGTATAAAGATGCCTCATCTCCCTCGATCAAACCCCTGCTCGATTGCTTCCAGCGCTGAAAGCTGCTTCAATCTCGTCGTTGCGCCGTGCTCAACATTGATGTGGTGTGGTTCTTCCAACCTTGCCAGAATCTTGCCGTTCTGACCTTGCCGGATCTTCGTAGTGAGGGCTACAGATATGTATATACGCAGCCGTACGCAAGCTTTGGGTCTTGGTTCTCTTCGCCGCTGCCTCCTACGGACGGAGCAACGTTGCCATCCGCAGTCCCGCATCTGGGCTTCAACGGCTGGAGCCGCACCACGGCCGGTCGGCCGCCCATCTCCACTTCCCAGGCTCCACACAGCCACGCTCGGCTCCATCATTGCCCGTGCCTGCCCTCACTCGTACAACGCCGCAACATTCATGGCTTTAGAGACCACAGCACCCCGGCTGAGATGCGAGCATGCTTTGGCGCTGGCTGCAAGGGGACCGGCGTGGACGTCCTGTTCCTCCCGGCCGAGCTCCTTAACGACACATCGGCACCTGCGGTACTACCGATGCCTCCACGACACCTGTGCTGCCTCGACCCAGGCCAGGCCTGCTTGGCCGCTGGCTGTATGCGGAGTTGTGGACTCGATGGATGAGTAACTGAGGACAAAGGGAGCAAGACAGGCAAGGAAGGAATGATGGATCTGTGAGAAGAAGCGAGCTCCATTGATCACAAACTAAGAAGGAAACGGATTCCTGGATGTGGAAGATGAAAAGCAAACGGAAACAATCCATACACCAAGTAGGATTGGCAAAGGTTGGACTAATATAAATGTATAGGCAATGTTAGTACACGCCCAGGTTTTTTTTTTGGAACGTAGACGCTAGACGCGTCCGGCTATAAATTAATAAAGCCACGAAGACAGCATCCAAGTTTGCAGAAAGAACAAACCACAGAACCCAAGTCTCAACAGGCCACACCGGCCACGCACATAACAAAAAATAGTTCAAAGGACAGGCCCCAACCAGACCTAACAAACTTGCTAGAAACCGAAAAGAAAGACCGCCCAAAGGAGCTCAAGTCGCTTGACGAAGCCTCCGGATACTACTAGCAATCTTCTCCATTGTGCTCCTCATAAGATCAGCATCGCATTGTTTCCCAAACGAAGTCCAGCTCTGCAAAACAATATGGCATTTAAAAATAACATCAGTCGGGTTAGTCGGGAATTTATGCTCCATAGTCATTTTGTTTGGCACTGTCCATAAAGACCAAAGCAATGCTCCCACGCATATCCACATGACCCTGGCCTTGGCACCCCTCTGCAACTGTAACACCGTTAACAGCTCGTTCCCCGGTCGTGGGTTCCAATTCTGTTGAAACACCTCACGCACATCACTCCAGGCAAAACGAGCAAGTGCGCACTGAAATAATGCATGGTTCGCATCCTCTAGCGATTCGCACACCACACAAGTCCCGTCAGAAGGCCCGTTACGTTTAGCAACGTTATCAGCCATCGAAAGTCTATTGCGAAACATTTGCCAAAGAAATATCTTTATCTTTAGCGGTAGCCTTCCATAGACCCCTAGCTATATATAAGGCAGGTCCCTCAGTCAGCTTGCTATACATGGACTTGACCGAGAACTTGCAAGACGCCGACAAATCCCAGGACACTTCATCAGCGTCCTGACTCAGGGCAGGGTGGCCAACTTGAGCTTGAAGCAAGTCCCAACTCGCCAGCTCAGACGCGTTCAGCGGCCTCAAAAAGTGGATTGCTGGCGGAGTCGTGCGCAAGGCCTCGCCCACCAGAACATTCGTGTCCGAGGCCACATTATACAATTGCTGGAATTCCTGCCAGAGATGCCTGGCTCCCGACCACGTATCTAACCAGAACCTGGTGGCCATGCCATTCTTCACCTCGAATCTCGCCCCTAACGAAAAAGCCGGCCTAACCGCCTGGATCCCATTCCAAAATGGTGAACCCGAGGCCTTAGCGTTAAACACATACCCATCCGGGAAATATTTAGCCCGAAGCAAGTCCGCCCATAGACCCGATTCGTTAGTTGCTAATTTCCACCACCATTTGGTAAGTAAGGCTACGTTCATAAGTTTGGAGTTAGTAATCCCCAAACCACCAAATTTCTTAGGCGGACACACCGCAGCCCATTTCAACAAATGGTATTTCTTTTTAGTACCGGCCCCTTCCTAAAAGAATTTGGAACGCGGGGTGTCCAGTTTCCCATGCACCCCATCTGCCAACAGGAACATACCCATAGTAAAAAGTGGGAGGGAGGACAGACTAGAGTTGGTCAGGATCAGTCTAGCTGCCGAAGAAATGAATCTCCCTCGCCACGGACTAACCCTATTAGCCACTTTACCATACAAAGGCTCCCATTCGGAAATGGCGAGTTTCTTGTGCGAGATCGGCAGCCCAAGGTACTTAATTGGGAAGCTCCCTAGCTTACAATTAAGTAAGTTAGCTATCCTCACTCGATCGTGCTGCTCTAGCCCCATCGTGATAACTTCAATCTTAAGGAAATTTATTTGAAGTCCCGATAGAATCTCAAAGGCTAGAAGGAGCAGCTTGATTGATGCAATGTTGTGTTCATCCGGTTGAAACATCAGCATCGTATCATCGGCGTATTGCAAATGCGTCACCCCCCTGGGATGAGGTGCGGCACTAAGCCTTTCACATGACCCGCCCCTCGAGCCCTTGACACCATCGCAGCGAGTGCATCCACCACGAAATTAAAGATCAACGGTGAACTAGGGTCTCCTTGGCGGAGACCCCGTCTGTTTCTGAAGAATTTGCCCATCTCCCCGTTGATCGTCACCGCAGTTTGCCCACAACTAACTAGGTGCATTATTCTGTGAACAAAACCTGCGTCAAAGCCCTTTTTGAGCAGCACCTCCCGCACGAACTCCCAATTCACGCGATTATAGGCTTTCTCAAAATCTAGCTTGAGCAAAACCCCTTTCCCTTTCGTATGTTTCAGCTCATGCACGATCTCCGAAAGCGCAATTGGACCCTCCAAAATATTGCGCCCTTTGGGAAACCCGGTCTGGCACCTACTTATCACCCTTTGAGCAATAGGGGCCAGCCGCGAGGCGTATGCTTTGGCACACAATTTAAACGGCACATTGATAAGCGTAATCAGCCTAAACATCTTGATGTTATCCGCGCCCTTAACTTTGGGAATAAGGCTAATCGCCCCGTAGTTTAGGCGGGAAAGGTCCACTTGGCCCAGCGCGAAGCCATTAACGATTGCGTGGAAAACATGTTTAAAGCACGGCCAGAGTATTTTGATGAACTCCACCGGCCGCCCATCGGGCCCAGGGGCAGTGAAGGAAATATGCCCTAAAGGCAATAATAAAGTTATTATTTATTTCCTTATATCATGATAAATGTTTATTATTCATGCTAGAATTGTATTAACCGGAAACATAATACATGTGTGAATACATAGACAAACAGAGTGTCACTAGTATGCCTCTACTTGACTAGCTCGTTAATCAAAGATGGTTATGTTTCCTAACCATGGACAAAGAGTTGTTATTTGATTAACGGGATCACATCATTAGTTGAATGATCTGATTGACATGACCCATTCCATTAGCTTAGCACCCGATCATTTAGTATGTTGCTATTGCTTTCTTCATGACTTATACATGTTCCTATGACTATGAGATTATGCAACTCCCGTTTGCCGGAGGAACACTTTGTGTGCTACCAAACGTCACAATGTAACTGGGTGATTATAAAGGAGCTCTACAGGTGTCTCCAAAGGTACATGTTGGGTTGGCGTATTTCGAGATTAGGATTTGTCACTCCGATTGTCGGAGAGGTATCTCTGGGCCCTCTCGGTAATGCACACCACTTAAGCCTTGCAAGCATTGCAACTAATGAGTTAGTTGCGGGATGATGTATTACAGAACGAGTAAAGAGACTTGCCGGTAACGAGATTGAACTAGTTATTGGATACCGACGATCAAATCTCGGGCAAGTAACATACCGATGACAAAGGGAACAACGTATGTTGTTATGCGGTCTGACCGATAAAGATCTTCGTAGAATATGTAGGAGCCAATATGGGCATTCAGGTCCCGCTATTGGTTATTGACCGGAGACATGTCTCGGTCATGTCTACATCGTTCTCGAACCCGTAGGGTCCGCACGCTTAAGGTTTCGATCATAGTTATATTATGAGTTTATGAGTTTTGATGTACCAAAGGAGTTCGGAGTCCCGGATGAGATCGGGGACATGACGAGGAGTCTCGAAATGGTCGAGACGTAAAGATTGATATATTGGACGACTATATTCGGACATCGGAAAGGTTCCGAGTGATTCGGGTATTTTTCGGAGTACCGGGTAGTTACGGGAGAAGCAATGAGCCTTGATGGGCTTTAGTGGGAAGAGGAGAAAGGGCCAAGGGGCTGCTGCGCACCCCCTCCCCTCTAGTCCGAATTGGACTAGGGAAAAGGGGGCCGGCCACCTTTCCTTCTCCTCCACTTCCTTCTCCCTTCCTCCCCTCTTGGTGGACTCCTACTAGGACTTGGAGTCCTAGTAGGACTCCACATCCTGGCCGCACCAATTGCCTTGGCCGGCCTCCTCCTCCTCCATCCTTTATATACTGAGGCAAGGGGCACCCCATGAACACAAGTTGATCTTCGTGATCGTTCCTTAGCCGTGTGCGGTGCCCCCTCCACCATATTCCACCTCGGTCATATTGCAGCGGTGCTTAGGCGAAGCCCTGCGACGATAGAACATCAAGATCGTCACCATGCCGTCGTGCTGACGGAACTCCTCCCCGACGCTTTGCTGGATCGGAGCCTGGGGATCGTCATCGAGCTCAACGTGTGCTAGAACTCGGAGGTGCCGTAGTTTCGGTGCTTGATCGGTTGGGCCATGGAGACGTACGACTACATCAACCAAACGCTTCCGTTGTCGATCTACAAGGGTACGTAGATCACACTCTCCCCTCTCGTTGCTATACATCACCATGATCTTGCGTGTGCGTAGGAAAATTTTGAAATTACTACGTTCCCCAACAGTGGCATTCGAGCCTAGGTTTTATGGTTTGATGTTATATGCACGAGTAGAACACAAGTGAGTTGTGGGCGATATAAGTCATACTGCCTACCAGCATGTCATACTTTGGTTCGGCGGTATTGTTGGATGAAGCGGCCTAGACCGACATTACGCGTACGCTTACGCGAGACCGGTTCTCCCGACGTGCTTTGCACATAGGTGGCTTGCGGCTGACTGTTTCTCCAACTTTAGTTGAACCGAGTGTGGCTACGCCCGGTCCTTGCGAAGGTTAAAACGGCATAAACTTGACAAACTATCGTTGTGGTTTTGATGCGTAGGTAAGATTGGTTCTTGCTTAAGCCTGTAGCAGCCACGTAAAACTTGCAACAAACAAAGTAGAGGACGTCTAACTTGTTTTTGCAGGGCATGTTGTGATGTGATATGGTCAAGACATGATGCTGATTTTATTGTATGAGATGATCATGTTTTGTAACCGAGTTATCGGCAACTGGCAGGAGCCATATGGTTGTCGCTTTATTGTATGCAATGCAATCGCGCAGTAATGCTTTACTTTATCACTAAACGGTAGCGATAGTCGTGGAAGCATAAGATTGGCGAGACGACAACGATGCTACGATGGAGATCAAGGTGTCGCGCCGGTGACGATGGTGATCATGACGGTGCTTCGGAGATGGAGATCACAGGCACAAGATGATGATGGCCATATCATATCACTTATATTGATTGCATGTGATGTTTATCTTTTATGCATCTTATCTTGCTTTGATTGACGGTAGCATTATAAGATGATCTCTCACTAAAATTATCAAGAAGTGTTCTCCCTGAGTATGCACCGTTGCGAAAGTTCTTCGTGCTGAGACACCACGTGATGATCGGGTGTGATAGGCTCTACGTTCAAATACAACGGGTGCAAAACAGTTGCACATGCGGAATACTCAGGTTATACTTGACGAGCCAAGCATATACAGATATGGCCTCGGAACACGGAGACCGAAAGGTCGAGCGTGAATCATATAGTAGATATGATCAACATAGTGATGTTCACCAATGAAACTACTCCATCTCACGTGATGATCGGACATGGTTTAGTTGATTTGGATCACGTGATCACTTAGAGGATTAGAGGGATGTCTATCTAAGTGGGAGTTCTTAAGTAATATGATTAATTGAACTTTAATTTATCATGAACTTAGTCCTGGTAGTATTAGCATATCTATGTTGTAGATCAATAGCTCGCGTTGTTGCTTTCATATGTTTATTTTGATATGTTCCCAGAGAAAAATTGTGTTGAAAGATGTTAGTAGCAATGATGCGGATTGGATCCGTGATCTGAGGTTTATCCTCATTGCTGCACAGAAGAATTATGTCCTTGATGCACCGCTAGGTGACAGACCTATTGCAGGAGTAGATGCATACGTTATGAACGTTTGGCTAGCTCAATATGATGACTACTTGATAGTTTAGTGCACCATGCTTAACGGCTTAGAATCAGGACTTCAAAGACGTTTTGAACGTCATGGACCATATGAGATGTTCCAGGAGTTGAAGTTAATATTTCAAGCAAATACCCGAGTTGAGAGATATAAAGTCTCCAACAAGAACTATAGCTAAAAGATGGAGGAGAATCGCTCAACTAGTGAGCATGTGCTCAGATTGTCTGGGTACTACAATCGCTTGAATCAAGTGGAAGTTAATCTTCCAGATAAGATAGTGATTGACAGAATTCTCTAGTCACCATCACCAAGTTAGTAGAACTTCGTGATGAACTATAATATGCAAGGGATAACGGAAACAATTCCCAAGCTCTTCGTGATGCTGAAATCGACGAAGGTAGAAATCAAGAAAAACATCAAGTGTTGATGGTTAACAAGACCACTAGTTTTAAGAAAAGGGCAAAGGAAAGAAGGGGAACTTCAAGAAGAACAGCAAGCAAGTTGCTGCTCAAGTGAAGAAGCCCAAGTCTGGTCCTAAGCCTGAGACTAAGTGCTTCTACTGCAAAGGGACTGGTCACTGGAAGCGAAACTACCCCAAGTGATTGGCGGATAAGAAGGATGGCAAAGTGAACATAAGTATATTTGATATACATGTTATTGATGTGTACTTTAGTAGTGTTTATAGCAACCCCTAAGTATTTGATACTAGTTCAGTTGCTAAGATTAGTAACTCGAAACGGGAGTTGCAGAATAAATAGAGACTAGTTAAGGGTGAAGTGACGATGTGTGTTGGAAGTGGTTCCAAGATTGATATGATCATCATCGCACACTCCCTATAATTTCGGGATTAGTGTTGAACCTAAATAAGTGTTATTTGGTGTTTGCATTGAGCATGAATATGATTTGATCTTGTTTATTGCAATACGGTTATTCATTTAAGTTAGAGAACAATTGTTGTTCTGTTTACATGAATAAAACCTTCTATGGTCATACACACCAACAAAAATGGTTTGTTGGATCTCGATTATAGTGATACACATATTCATAATATTGAAGCCAAAAGATGCAAAGTTAATAATGATAGTGCAACTTATTTGTAGCACTGCCGTTTAGGTCATATTGGTGTAAAGCGCATGAAGAAACTCCATGCTGATGGGATTTTGGAATCACTTGATTATGAATCACTTGATGCTTGCGAACCATGCCTCATGGGCAAGATGACTAAGACTCCGTTCTCCGGAGCGAGCAACCGACTTATTGGAAATAATACATACTGATGTATGCGGTCCGATGAGTGTTAAGGTCACGGCAAGTATCGTTATTTTCTGAACTTCACAGATGATTTGAGCAGATATGGGTATATCTACTTGATGAAACATAAGTCTGAAACATTTGAAAAGTTCAAAGAATTTCAGAGTGAAGTGAAAAATCATCGTAACAAGAAAAAAAGTTTCTACGATCTGATCGTAGAGAAGAGTATTTGAGTTACGAGTTTGGCCTTCAGTTAAAAACAATGTGAAATAGTTTCACTACTCATGCCACCTGGAACACCACAATGTAATGGTGTGTCCGAACGTCATAACCGTACTTTATTAGATATGGTGCGATCTATGATGTCTCTTACTGATCTACCACTATCGTTTTGGGGTTATGCATTAGAGACAACTGCATTCACGTTAAATAGGGCACCATCTAAATCCGTTGAGACGACACCATATGAACTATGGTTTGGCAAGAAACCTAAGCTGTCGTTTCTTAAAAGTTTGAGGTTGCAATGCTTATGTGAAAAAGTTTCAACCTGATAAGCTCAAACCCAAATCGGAGAAGTGCGTCTTCATAGGATACCCAAAAGAAAATGTTGGGTACACCTTCTATCACAGATCCAAAGGCAAGACATTCGTTGCTAAGAATGGATCCTTTCTAGAGAAGGAGTTTCTCTCGAAAGAAGTAAGTGGGAGGAAAGTAGAACTTGATGAGGTAACTGTACCTGCTCCCTTATTGGAAAGTAGTTCATCACAGAAATCTGTTCTTGTGACTACTACACAATTAGTGAGGAAGCTAATGATGATGATCATGTAACTTCATATCAAGTTACTACCGAATCTCGTAGGTAAACCAGAGTGAGATCCGCACCAGAGTGGTACGGTAATCCTGTTCTGGAAGTCATGTTACTAGACCATGACAAACTTGCGAACTATGAGGAAGCGATGATGAGCCCAGATTCCGTGAAATGGTTTGAAGCCATGAAATCTGAGATATGATCCATGTATGAGAACAAAGTATGGCCTTTGATGGATTTGCCGATGATCGGCAAGCCATAGAAAATAAATGGATCTTCAAGAGGAAGACAGATGCTGATAGTAGTGTTACTATCTACAAAGCTAGACTTGTCGAAAAAGGTTTTTGACAAAGTTCAAGGTGTTGACTACGATGAAATTTTCTCACTCGTAGCGATGCTTAAGTCTGTCCAAATCATGTTAGTAATTGCCGCATTTTATGAAATCTGGCAAATGGATAAACAAAACTGCATTCCTTAATGGATTTATTAAAGAAGAGTTGTATATGATGCAACCAGAAGGTTTTGTCAATCCGAAAGATGCTAACAAAATGTGCAAGCTCTAGCGATCCATCTGTGAACTGGTGCAAGCATCTCGGAGTTGGAATATACGCTTTGATGAGTTGATCAAAGCATATAGTTTTATACAGACTTGCGGTGAAGCCTGTATTTACAAGAAGGTGAGTGGGAGCACTACAACATTTCTGATAAGTATATGTGAATGACATATTGTTGATCGGAAATAATGTAGAATTATTCTGTAAAGCATAAATGAGTGTTTGAAAGGAGTTTTTCAAAGAAAGACTTCGGTGAAGCTGCTTACATATTGAGCTTCAAGATCTATAGAGATAGATCAAGACGCTTGATAAGTTTTTTCAATGAGTACATACCTTGACAAGATTTTGAAGTAGTTCAAAATGGAACAGTCAAAGAAAGAGTTCTTGTCTGTGTCATAAGGTGTGAAATTGAGTAAGACTCAAATCCCGACCACGACAGAAGATAGAAAGAGAATGAAAGTCATTCCCTATGCCTCAGCCATAGGTTCTATAAAGTATGCCATGCTGTGTACCAGATCTATTGTATACCCTACACTGATTGGCATGGGAATACAATAGTGATCTAGGAGTAGATCACTGGACAACGGTCAAAATTATCCTTAGTGGAATAAGGATATGTTTCTTGATTATGGAGGTGACAAAAAGGTTCGCCGTAAAGGGTTACGTCGATGCAAGTTTTGACACTGATCTGGATGACTCTAAGTCTCGATCTAGATACATATTGAAAGTGGGAGCAATTAGCTAGAGTAGCTCCGCGCAGAGCATTGTAGACATAGAAAATTGCAAAATACATAACGGATCTGAATGTGAAAGACCGTTGACTAAGATTCTCTCACAAGCAAAACATGATCACACCTTGGTACTCTTTGGGTGTTAATCACATAGCGATGTGAACTAGATTACCGAATCTAGTAAACCCTTTGGGTGTTCGTCACATGGCGATGTGAACTATGGGTGTTAATCACATGATGATGTGAACTATCGATGTTAATCACATGGTGATGTGATCTAGATTATTGACTCTAGTGCAAGTGGGAGACTGAAGGAAATATGCCCTAGAGGCAATAATAAAGTTATTATTTATTTCCTTATATCATGACAAATGTTTATTATTCATGCTAGAATTGTATTAACCGGAAACATAATACATGTGTGAATACATAGACAAACAGAGTGTCACTAGTATGCCTCTACTTGACTAGCTCGTTAATCAAAGATGGTTATGTTTCCTAACCATGGACAAAGAGTTGTTATTTGATTAACGAGATCACATCATTAGTTGAATGATCTGATTGACATGACCCATTCCATTAGCTTAGCACCCGATCGTTTAGTATGTTGCTATTGCTTTCTTCATGACTTATACATGTTCCGATGACTATGAGATTATGCAACTCCCGTTTGCCGGAGGAACACTTTGTGTGCTACCAAACGTCACAATGTAACTGGGTGATTATAAAGGAGCTCTACAGGTGTCTCCAAGGTACATGTTGGGTTGGCGTATTTCGAGATTAGGATTTGTCACTCCGATTGTCGGAGAGGTATCTCTGGGCCCTCTCGGTAATGCACATCACATAAGCCTTGCAAGCATTTCAACTAATGAGTTAGTTGCGAGATGATGTATTACGAAACGAGTAAAGTGACTTGCCGGTAACGAGATTGAACTAGTTATTGGATACCGACGATCGAATCTCGGGCAAGTAACATACCGATGACAAAGGGAACAACGTATGTTGTTATGCGGTCTGACCGATAAAGATCTTCGTAGAATATGTAGGAGCCAATATGGGCATCCAGGTCCCGCTATTGGTTATTGACCGGAGACGTGTCTCGGTCATGTCTACATTGTTCTCGAACCGTAGGGTCCGCACGCTTAAGGTTTCGATGACAGTTATATTATGAGTTTATGAGTTTTGATGTACCAAAGGAGTTCGGAGTCCCGGATGAGATCGGGGACATGACGAGGAGTCTCGAAATGGTCGAGACGTAAAGATCGATATATTGGACGACTATATTCGGACTTCGGATAGGTTCCGAGTGATTCGGGTATTTTTCGGAGTACCGGGTAGTTACGGGAGAAGCAATGGGCCTTGATGGGCTTTAGTGGGAAGAGGAGAAAGGGCCAAGGGGCTGCTGCGCCCCCCCTCCCCTCTGGTCCGAATTGGACTAGGGAAAAGGGGGCCGGCCACCTTTCCTTCTCCTCACTTCCTTCTCCCTTCCTCCCCTCTTGGTGGACTCCTACTAGGACTTGGAGTCCTAGTAGGACTCCACATCCTGGCCGCACCAATTGCCTTGGCCGGCCTCCTCCTCCTCCATCCTTTATATACTGAGGCAAGGGGCACCCCATGAAACACAAGTTGATCTTCGTGATCGTTCCTTAGCCGTGTGCGGTGCCCCCCTCCACCATATTCCACCTTGGTCATATTGCAGCGGTGCTTAGGCAAAGCCCTGTGACGATAGAACATCAAGATCGTCACCACGCCGTCGTGCTGACGGAACTCCTCCCCGACGCTTTGCTGGATTGGAGCCCGGGGATCGTCATCGAGCTGAACGTGTGCTAGAACTCGGAGGTGCCGTAGTTTCGGTGCTTGATCGATCGGGCCGTGGAGACGTACGACTACATCAACCAAACGCTTCCATTGTCGATCTACAAGGGTACGTAGATCACACTCCCCCCTCTTATTGCTATACATCACCATGATCTTGCGTGTGCGTAGGAAAATTTTGAAATTACTACGTTCCCCAACAGGCAGTACCCGTTTTCATGGAGGCTAGCGCCCGGTCAATTTGCTCCGGTAGGAAGGACAGGGCCAAACCTGCATTTTCTGCCTGGGAGACCCGTTCGGAAGGATCCCACAAATCCTCCTGAAGATTAAGTTTTTTCTCCTCGGCCATCCCCAGCAACCCAATGAAGAAATCATAAATATGGCTGCGAATCTCAGCCTGGGTGACCAAGATCCTATCATCATTGTTAAGGCGGAGGATAGAAATTTTACGTTTTCTCTCGTTAGCAAACGCGTGAAAGTATCCCGTGTTTGCATCTCCTTTAGTCACCCATTTAACGCCGCCCCTACGACGCCAATACTCCTCTTCGGCTCTTAGGATACTAAGAACTTGATCTTCCAGCGCATACCTATGAGCCCATTCCTGCTCTGAGAAAGATCGCACGTCCGCCGCCAAATCAAGCGTCGCAATCTCCTCCGTAAGCCTGGGCGCGCTCTTTTTTGGAATTGCTACCATGGTTTGCTCCCCATCCCCTGAGAAACACACGCAACTTGGCCGCAGCCGTGGTCCAAAACTCAGTCGGGCCCCTTTGGGGACCCATTTGAGACATAATAGTAGCCCACCGCTCTCGTAACATGTCCTCAAAGCCCTCTGCTTCGAACCAAGCTGTTATGAAATAAAACCTACTACTGCGACGGATCTCATCCTCCCCTGAGCAAAAGATAAGCGGGATGTGATTGGAGCTAATCCTGGTCTCTGCCACTAACAAGCACAGTGGAAAAAGCGCTTCCCACTCCGGCATGAAAAACACTCTATCGAGAACACATCTAACCGGGTGTAACTGTTTGTTTGTCCACGTAAATCTCGCCCCCGCACGCGCAGCCTCTCGCAAAGAAGCCGCCGCGATCGCATTGTTGAAAAGCATCACCCTAGAGCAATCCACATTGACGTTGTTCTTGTCCACGCCCGAGCGAATCAAGTTAAAATCTCCCCACACGATGACCGAGAGGTTCGCTGCTAGATGACTTGGACATTTATGCCAAGAAGAAGATGGACCACAACTCTATGTCCAATATGTACAAGGAGATTCCAAATGAAGCACTTGACACGTTCAAATTTGGCTCAGTGCATTATCTTTTGTCAGGGCTGCCAACAATCAATTGGATACTGAGGCACACCTTATTGCCCAAGTCTGGAGATCACAAGATGATCAGAGGCCATGCGATCAATTTGCTACATATCTTTGATGTGCCACAAAAGTTCAAGGTGATGAGCCTCATGGTAGAGACCATCAAGAGGACAGTAGCTGATCAGAAGAGGAGCTGTGGATATGCCCCACAGATTCAGGAGCTCATCAACTCCAAGATGGGCACGGGCATATACTTATTGGATAAGGAACACTTGCCCATCCGTCCAGAATTTGAAGATAATCAAGTAGTCATGACTGAGAATGAGCCATCATCTGCCCTCACAAAGTGGAACGAGGAGCTTATCATGCAATTCTACTCCACAGCACACTTCTATCCAGATGGTAGGATCACATGGATGTCTGAAGGTACGAGGTACCAATCTACAGTTGCTGAATGGGCTCAGCTGATTAATGCCCCAGAGGAGCAAGAAGATGACTTGGACATTTATGCCAAGAAGAAGATGGACCACAACTCTATGTCCAATATGTACAAGGAGATTCCAAATGAAGCACTTGACACGTTCAAATTTGGCTCAGTGCATTATCTTTTGTCAGGGCTGCCAACAATCAATTGGATACTGAGGCACACCTTATTGCCCAAGTCTGGAGATCACAAGATGATCAGAGGCCATGCGATCAATTTGCTACATATCTTTGATGTGCCACAAAAGTTCAAGGTGATGAGCCTCATGGTAGAGACCATCAAGAGGACAGTAGCTGATCAGAAGAGGAGCTGTGGATATGCCCCACAGATTCAGGAGCTCATCAACTCCAAGATGGGCACGGGCATATACTTATTGGATAAGGAACACTTGCCCATCCGTCCAGAATTTGAAGATAATCAAGTAGTCATGACTGAGAATGAGCCATCATCTGCCCAAGCACAAGCCAAGAAGGAGAAGGCAAGGAAGGAGAAAGCTGCCAAGATGCCTACTCAAGAGGAGGCATCTGAATATTTCTTGAAGACCAAACAAGAGCAGCTTGGTTACCTGATTGCATCCACCCTGCGGATTGAGAAAGGACTAGCCATCCTAACTCAGAACCAGGCAAGCCTAGAGAGAATCATGGAACAAAAGTTCTATGACTTGGATGTCAAGGTGACAGAGATTCAGACTGAAGTGGAGCAGCTCTAGGATGACATGCAGGAGAGGAGAGGCAGGACTACAACTGATGCATTTGCCAGAGTGCCACAAGGTCCGAGGTCGTCTGCAGTGCCAGTTGCTGACACCAGAGCCACCACGTCTGCACCAGCTACAGCCTCAGTTCCACCAGCTCCAGCATCTACTTCAGCTCCAACTCCAGCATCTACTTCAGCTCCAACTCCAGCGTCTACTTCAGCGTCTACGGAAGCCTTCGTCCTTTGAGTGATCCGGACTCCACCACCACCAGAAGATCAAGCCTGAGCGTCGATCTAGCACTATGCATTTTCTAGGAACTTTTTGGTAACTTGTTGCCAAAGGGGGAGAAAAATGTATAGATCATAGGCTTCGAGAGAGAGAGTGTGTTGCTTTTTTTTTTCTCTCTTGCTTTATTTGGTGGTTTTTCGAACTTTGTTTGCTTTTGAGTGCTTGAGATACTATGTCATTATCTGTGAGACATTGATGATCATGTGTTTGATCATAAGCTACACTTAATGCTTGCTTAATGCTATTATCTTATCTATCTTATGTGATCTTTCACTTTTCTTAGTGATGAGTGCATGTATTTCATTCTTATCATTTTAAGTGCTCCACCAAGATGTATGTGACATGGAAGAGTAACCCATGACTCTAACTCCTTGTGCATTTGCAGTCCAAAGCAAATTTTAAATATGCACAATTTTAGGGGGAGCTCTTACTTATCACATACTTCTCAAAGCGACGATATATTTCATGCTTATTATCATTTGTCAAAGCTTTGATCTATATGTTGGCATCAATTACCAAAAAGGGGGAGATTGAAAGTGCAACTATCCCTAGGTGGTTTTGGTAATTCATAACAACATATAGCTCATTGAGCTAATGCTATTCCAAGATGACTATTTTAGGAAAGCTCAATGATTGGCATGGCATGGATGTGAAAGTGGAACCCTCAAAATGCTAAGGACAAAGGATTGGCTCAAGCTCAAAAGCTCAAGACTCTTCATTTTATATTTTAGTGATCCAAGATCACATTGAGTCTTTAGGAAAAGCCAATACTATCAAGGAGGGATGAGGTGTTGCTTAATGAGCCTCTTGCTTCATGTGCTTAGTGATATGCTCCAAAACCCTCAACTACTTTCCCATATCCAAATATGACCTAAACCCTAAGCCAAACTTGGTCCTACCGATTCTTCCTATCCGGCGCCACCGAGTTTCACTTGTCATAAGCCACTGCCAAACCCTAGCAATTCGGTTCTACCGATAGGGATCTCGGTCTCACCGAGATGGGATTGCAAACTCTCTGTTTCCCTTTCGTAACTTTTCGGTCTCACCGAAAGAGCGAATCGGTCCCACCGAGATTGCAATGTAAATTCAGTGTTTCCTTTTTGTAACATTTCGGTCTCACCGAAAGAGCAAATCGGTCCCACCGAGTTTGCCTGACCAACTCTCTGGTTAGCTAATTACCAAATTCGGTCTCACCGAGTTTGTGCAATCGGTCTCATCGAGATTACGTTATGCCCAAAACCTAACCATATCGGTCCTACCGAGTTGCATGTCAGTCCCACCGAAAATCTCTAACGGTCACTAGGTTTACATTTTCGGTCCGACCGAGTTTGTTGATTCGGTCCCACCGAGATTGGAAAACTGTGTGTAACGGTTGGATTTTGTGTGGAGACTATATATACCCCTCCACCTCCTCTTCATTCGTGGAGAGAGCCATCAGAACACATACACAATTCCAACTCATATGTTCTGAGAGAGAACCACCTACTCATGTGTTGAGACCAAGATATTCCATTCCTACTATATGAATCTTGATCTCTAGCCTTCCCAAGTTGCTTTCCACTCAAATCTTCTTTCCACAAAATCCAAATCCTATGAGAGAGAGTTGAGTGTTGGGGAGACTATCATTTGAAGCACAAGAGCAAGGAGTTCATTACCTACACACCATTTGTTACTTCTTGGAGAGTGGTGTCTCCTAGATTGGCTAGGTGTCACTTGGGAGCCTCCGACAAGATTGTGGAGTTGAACCAAGGAGTTTGTAAGGGCAAGGAGATCGCCTACTTCGTGAAGATCTACCGCTAGTGAGGCAAGTCCTTCGTGGCCGATGGCCATGGTGGGATAGACAAGGTTGCTTCTTGGTGGACCCTTTGTGGGTGGTTGCTTCTTCGTGGACCCTTCGTGGGTGGATCCCTCCTTGGACTCGCGCAACCGTTACCCTTTGTGGGTGGAGCCCTTCGTGGACTCGCGCAACCGTTACCCTTTGTGGGTTGAAGTCTCCATCAACGTGGATGTAGGATAGCACCACCTATCCGAACCACGGGGAAAACATCCGTGTCTCCAATTGCGTTTGAATTCTCCAAACCCTTCCCTTTACATTCTTGCAAGTTGCATGCTTTACTTTCCGCTGCCAATATACTCTTTGCATGCTTGCTTGAATTGTGTGATGATTGCTTGACTTGTCCTACAATAGCTAAAATCTGCCAAGAACTAAAATTGGGAAAAGGTTAAGTTTTTATTTGGTCAAGTAGTCTAATCACCCCCCTCTAGACATACTTTCGATCCTACAAGTGGTATCAGAGCTTTGGTCTCCATTTGCTTTGATCTCCATAGCTTTTGGTGGTCATAGCCTTGGTTTCACAACCTAGGAGAGTATGGCGTCTAGCGAGGGAAATTATCACCGTAGAGGTCCCTACTTTGATGGTACTAATTTTGCTAGTTGGAAGCATAAAATGAAAATGCATATTCTTGGACATAACCCCGCCGTTTGGGCTATTGTGTGTGTTGGTTTGCAAGGTGACTTCTTTGATGGGAAAGAACCAAACCGTGAAGCTACCGCGGATGAGTTGAAGATGTTGCAATACAATGCTCAAGCTTGTGATATTCTCTTCAACGGATTGTGTCCCGAAGAATTCAACAAAATCAGCCGTCTTGAGAATGCAAAGGAAATTTGGGACACTTTGATTGATATGCACGAAGGTACCGACTCCGTCAAGGAATCCAAGTTGGATGTGCTTCAAAGTCAACTTGACAAGTTCAAAATGAAGGATGGTGAAGGTGTCGCTGAAATGTACTCTAGGCTTGCTCTCATCACAAATGAGATTGCCGGCTTAGGAAGTGAAGAGATGACCGATAGATTCATCATCAAGAAGATTCTAAGAGCCTTGGATGGAAAATATGATACCGTGTGCACATTGATCCAAATGATGCCCAATTACAAAGATCTCAAGCCAACGGAGGTGATTGGAAGAATTGTTGCTCATGAGATGTCACTTAAGGATAAAGAGGAACTTCACAACAAGTCAAGTGGTGCCTATAAAGCCTCATGTGAAGCCCCCACATCATCAAGTGAGAAACAAGACTTCAATGAAGAATTGAGCTTAATGGTGAAGAACTTCAACAAGTTCTACAAGAGTAGAAGCAAAGATAGAAGCTTCAAGTCAAGGTCCTACAATGACAAAAGATCTTCTAATCGAGAGCGAAACTGCTACAGTTGTGGAAGACCCGGACACTATTCCAATGAGTGTACGGCTCCCTACAAGAGAAGAGAAGATTCTCCAAAAAGAAGAAGCAAAGAATCACCACCAAGAGAGAGAAGGAGTAGAGATGATCGTTATGAACGAAGATACTCACGGAGAAGTAAGGATTCGGAAAGGAAGGAAAAATCATCAAGGAGCTACACAAAACGAAGACATCAAGCTCATGTTGGTGAATGGGTATCCGGCTCCGACTCCGACAGCCACTCCGAGAGAAGTTATCACTCCGACTCCGAAGATACTCAAGATGAAGGTGTTGCCGGTCTAGCACTTGTGTCAACCAACTCCTACGACATATTTGACTCACCAAATGAAGGAATTGGAAGATGCTTCATGGCCAAAGGTCCTAAGGTAACACACCCCGAGTATGTTGATTTCAATAGTGATGAAGATGACTTGTTAGGTGATGATTTGCTTGTTGACAACTCTAGTGATGAATACTATGATGAAACATCAATTAATCATGCTAATAAAGATAAAACGAATGACAATGATAAGGAGAAGATTGAGTCTCTAACTAAAGAACTAAACACTCTTAAGTTAGCTCATGAAACTATCTTCGAAGATCATCGAGAACTTTTAAGAGCTCATGAGAAATTACACTTTGAAAAGCTCAATCTTGAGCAAGAGCATGAGTTCTTAAAAGCAATCAATGATGATCTCCGCAAGAAAAGTTCTTCTTACATTGCCAAGCGTTTACTCTTATCCACTTACATGCCTCAAGTCAAGTCTAGTAACAAGAACAAGAAAGATTCTTTCTCTAGCAGTAACAATGATCATGCTAAATCCAATATTGTTGCTTCTAGTAGTTCTCTTGATTCCACTAATGATTCTCTTAGCCAAGTTACACTTGAGCAAGAAAATAGCTTATTGAAGGGAATTATAGAGAAAGTAGTGTACAAAAGCCTTGCCGGGAGCAAGCAATTCGAGGAAATTGTGCGCAAGCAAGGAATGCACCGGAAGAATCAAGGTGTTGGTTTTGAACGAAAGTTCAATGCCAATGGAGTTGAGTGGGAAGAAGATCAATACCCCAAGACAAAGTTTGTTCCTCAACAAGAGAAGTATGATACTTCTTTCAAAGGGACACAAGCTCAAGATGATCTTCCACCACAAGACTACAAGCAAAAAGGCAAGGACAAGCTTCAAGAGGAAATTGATGCATTTGAAGAAGCTCCTAAGACCTTAGTCAAGTGGATTCCCAAGACTACTTCAAGTTCCACTTCATCAAGTACGACTACAACTCCAAGGATTCCCATCAAGATGATGTGGATCCAAAAGAAGAAGAACTAGAGAGTTCTTGAGGGTGACTCCGCCAACATACTTCACTCTTATCATTTTGGCAAGAACAAGTGCAATCAACTTCCACATCTTGCACTAGTTCAAGGAGTCACAAACCCTCTTGTTGGTAAGATAAGGGACAAGGTAACCTAAAAGTTTTCATGGACATCATCTTGTGTGTGCATCGCTCTATGTCTATGGATATCCTTGTTTGTTCCTTGTGGGACTAACCCATGTAGGTATTGAAAGTGCAATTCACTCAAATGGATAGCTCCAAGTGATCTACATCAACATTGAGCATCCACATCTTCAACATCTACATGAAGTCATCATCGACAAAACCCGAGGTTAGTTCATCCCTCTAAGGGGGGATATCACATCTAGGGGGAGCTTTACTCTAAGACTTGAGCTAAAGCAACTCTAAAGATGTGAACACAACAATGCTTTATGTAAAAGTGGTAACCCCACTTGAGCTTAAACGATGAGTATGACCTATGATCAAGTGTTCTCACTTGACTCATAAGTCAATATACTCATATATAGATGACCCTGTCATCGCAAATTGCTTGATAGATGCTAGAATTGGTTGTGCATGCCTTGTCACATATTTCATTTGCCATCTTATTGTGTGAGCATGCTGGTTGCATATTTTACTCATTCGAGGACATCCACTTGTTGTTTTGATTGTTTGGTTTTATTTCCTTTTGCCAAGTGGATGGACAAGAATGCCTAAGAACCTCCTCTAGCTATCTATGCTTTTCTCGTCTCAAACTCTATTCATGCTACATCACAAAATTTGATCAAGTCAGATTCGAACCACTCTGTGTGAGGAGCGCTCGGAGTCCCTGATTCGTCATAGACTTAAACTTCCGAAACCTCTTTATGATTCTCGGTCTGACCGATACCCCACTTTCGGTCCTACCGAGATCATTAAGTTGATCTAGGTTTTCGATCTCGGTGCAACCGATTTGAACCTTTCGGTCACACCGAGTTTCAGTAACTGCTTGCAGTTATGAATCTTGGTGCCACCGAGTTGTTCCACTCGGTCACACCGACAGGGTCGGGCTATATATAGTCACGGGCAAAAATTTGGAAATTTCTCCGAACCCCTTCGCCCGCGCGATAGCCTGCTCTGCCAACTTGGTCTCCGGATCGTCTCCTCGCCGCCAGCCGCCTCCAGTCGCTGGTCTCCGTCGCCGTCAATGGAATTCTACCCCGCCGTAGCCGCCGTAGCGAGTCTCCGCCGAACTAGGGTATGGACTCGATCTTTGTGCTATTCTCCAATCTGATTCTTAGCACATTGTGATCATCATGATTCTTGCCATGATTGAAACACTCCTATCCAGTCAATGCGCTCGTAGATTAGGTTTGATTCGAAAAATTTAGGGTTAGGTTTCCGCCGAAACCATCTCGGACCCACCGAGTTGAAAAACTCGGTCCCACCGATTTGGCTTATGGCATTGCACAAGTGAGACTCGGTCTGACCAAGAATTACTTATCGGTGTGACCGATTTTGGAACTTTGTGAAACCCTAGCAGTCTCGGTGCCACCGAACTGTGACTCGGTCTGACCGAGTTCACTAGTTTAGGTGCCAAAACTTCTTCGGTATCACCGAGTTTAAAAATCGGTAGATCCGAGATGATTTCAGTGGGAAACTAAAACTATATTTTTGGATCATTCTTTTGCAAAAATCTCTGCATTTTGTGATGCTCATCTATTCTACCTCATCTATAAACTGTTCACAGGGTCAGCAGTCAGCTTGTTCATCATGTCAGACCAGAGTGACAGCCAGAATGTGTCAGAACAGCAAGTGCACATGAGTGAGGGCACTAGTCCCTCCAGCTCTTCATATGATGGCAGCAGAAGTACCCCTAGCAATCTGCCAAAAGCTGCCACTAGACAGAGGAAGAAGAGAACTTCAGATTCTGAAGATGAAGATTATGTGGCAGAGGAAGAGGCCACATCAAAGAGAGTTGAGCCAGCACAGGGCACAAAGCCAGGCTTAAAGATCAAAAGGCCAGCAGGCAGGCAGCCTATGTCAAAGGCTAGAGCTTCAACTGAAAAGCCTGCACCCAAAGAGCCAGTTGCTGCTGAAGGCAAGAAGAGGAAGGAAAGGGTCAAGAAGACCGTAGCCAGAGTGCTTGGAAAGGCTTCCATCATGGAAGAGGAAGAGGAAGAAGAGGTTGCTGCACCAGCACCTAAGGCACCTAAGCTTATGGGTGATGCTATCAGGACAGGGGCTGCCACATCTAAGCCCAAAGAAGCACCCAAAGCTGCCTCCAAGCCCAAGTTTGCACCAAAGAGAAATACAAGGAGCATCCCAGCTGCTGAGAAGAACAAGGCCCCAGTGCCCGAGACTGTTGCTGCAGAAGATGATGAAGAGCAAGTTCAAAGAAAACTCAAGCCCAAGATCCCAGACCACAACGATGCTCATCCTGTGGCTGAGGATATTAAGCTCAGGAGAGACTCAGGGCTGAGGAAGTGGAGAGAAGCAGATCCATATGCTTCAAGGAGGAGGACTGCTGTTGACTACAGATTTCACACCAAGGAACAACAGGACTTCTATGAGACAGTGCTGCTAGACAAGAAGCCCATAGTTTGTGACATGAGATGGGTTGATTGGGAGTACATGAAGGAAAATGAGGAATACTACCCTGGAGTGTATGACAGCTTTAGTGCTTGTCGAGTTGCAGACTTTGTTGGGCAGAAGCTCACAAAGTGGAACGAGGAGCTTATCATGCAATTCTACTCCACAGCACACTTCTATCCAGATGGTAGGATCACATGGATGTCTGAAGGTACGAGGTACCAATCTACAGTTGCTGAATGGGCTCAGCTGATTAATGCCCCAGAGGAGCAAGCAGATGACTTGGACATTTATGCCAAGAAGAAGATGGACCACAACTCTATGTCCAATATGTACAAGGAGATTCCAAATGAAGCACTTGACACGTTCAAATTTGGCTCAGTGCATTATCTTTTGTCAGGGCTGCCAACAATCAATTGGATACTGAGGCACACCTTATTGCCCAAGTCTGGAGATCACAAGATGATCAGAGGCCATGCGATCAATTTGCTACATATCTTTGATGTGCCACAAAAGTTCAAGGTGATGAGCCTCATGGTAGAGACCATCAAGAGGACAGTAGCTGATCAGAAGAGGAGCTGTGGATATGCCCCACAGATTCAGGAGCTCATCAACTCCAAGATGGGCACGGGCATATACTTATTGGATAAGGAACACTTGCCCATCCGTCCAGAATTTGAAGATAATCAAGTAGTCATGACTGAGAATGAGCCATCATCTGCCCTCACAAAGTGGAACGAGGAGCTTATCATGCAATTCTACTCCACAGCACACTTCTATCCAGATGTAGGATAATGGATGTCTGAAGGTACGAGGTACCAATCTACAGTTGCTGAATGGGCTCAGCTGATTAATGCCCCAGAGGAGCAAGAGATGACTTGGACATTTTTGCCCAAGAAGAAGATGGACCCACAAACTCTATGTCCAATATGTACAGGAATTCCCAATGAAGCACTTGACACCTTCAAAATTTGGTCAGTGCATTATCTTTTGTCAGGGCTGCCAACAATCAATTGGATACTGAGCACACCTTATTGCCCAAGTCTGGAGATCACAAGATGATCAGAGGCCATGCGATCAATTTGCTACATATCTTTGATGTGCCACAAAAATTCAAGGTCATGAGCCTCATGGTAGAGACCATCAAGAGGACAACAGCTGATCAGAAGAGGAGCTGTGGTTATGCCCCTCAGATTCAGGAGCTCATCAACTCAAAGATGGGCACGGGCATATACTTATTGGACAAGGAACACCTGCCCATCCGTCCAGATTTTGAGGACAATCAAGTTGTTCATGACTGAGAATGAGCCATCATCTGCCCAAGCACAAGCCAAGAAGGAGAAGCAAGGAAGGAGAAAGCTGCCAAGATGCCAACTCAAGACGAGCATCTGAATATTTCTTGAAGAACCAAACAAGAGCAGCTTGGTTACCTGTTGCATCCACCCTGCTGGATTGAGAAAGGACTAGCCACCCTAACTCAGAACCAGGCAAGCTTAGAGAGAAATCATGGAACAAAAGTTCTATGACTTGGATGTCAAGTGACAGAGATTCAGACTGCAGTGGAGCAGCTCCAGGATGACATGCAGGAGAGGAGAGGCAGGACTACAACTGATGCCTTTGCCAGAGTGCCACGAGTCCGAGGTCGTCTGCCGTGCCAGTTGCTGACACCAGAGCCACCACCTCTGCACCAGCTACAGCCTCAGTTCCACCAGCTCCAGCATCTACTTCAGCTCCAACTCCAGCTAGTCTACTTCAGCGTCTACAGAAGCCTTCGTCCTTGAGTGATCCGGACTCACACCACCAGAAGATCAAGCTGAGCGTCGATCTAGCACTATGCATTTTCTAGGAACTTTTTGGTAACTTGTTGCCAAAGGGGGAGAAAATGTATAGATCATAGGCTTCGAGAGAGAGAGTGTGTTGCTTTTTTCTCTCTTGCTTTATTTGGTGGTTTTTCGAACTTTGTTTGCTTTTGAGTGCTTGAGATACTATGTCATTGCTCGTGAGACATTGATGATCATGTGTTTGATCATAAGCTACACTTAATGCTTGCTTAATGATATTATCTTATCTATCTTATGTGATCATTCACTATTCTTGGTGATGAGTGCATGTATTTCATTCTTATCATTTTAAGCGCTCCACCAAGATGTATGTGACATGGAAGAGTAACCCATGACTCTAACTCTTTGTGCATTTGCAGTCCAAAGCAAAATTTTAAATATGCACAACTTTAGGGGGAGCTCTTACTTATACATACTTCTCAAAGCGACGATATATTTCATGCTTATTATCATTTGTCAAAGCTTTGATCTATATGTTGTCATCAATTACCAAAAAGGGGGAGATTGAAAGTGCAACTATCCCTAGGTGGTTTTGGTAATTCATAACAACATATAGCTCAATGAGCTAATGCTATTCCAAGATGATTATTTCAGGAAAGCTCAATGATTGGCATGGCATGGATGTGAAAGTGGAACCCTCAAAATGCTAAGGACAAAGGATTGGCTCAAGCTCAAAAGCTCAAGACTCTTCATTTTATATTTTAAGTGATCCAAGATCACATTGAGTCTTTAGGAAAAGCCAATACTATCAAGGAGGGATGAGGTGTTGCTTAATGAGCCTCTTGCTTCATGTGCTTAGTGATATGCTCCAAAACCCTCAACTACTTTCCCATATCCAAATATGACCTAAACCCTAAGCCAAACTTGGTCCTACCGATTCTTCCTATCCGGCGCCACCGAGTTTCACTTGTCATAAGCCACTGCCAAACCCTAGCAATTCGGTTCTACCGATAGGGATCTCGGTCTCACCGAGATGGGATTGCAAACTCTCTGTTTCCCTTTCGTAACTTTTCGGTCTCACCGAAAGAGCGAATCGGTCCCACCGAGATTGCAATGTAAATTCAGTGTTTCCTTTTTGTAACATTTCGGTCTCACCGAAAGAGCAAATCGGTCCCACCGAGTTTGCCTGACCAACTCTCTGGTTAGCTAATTACCAAATTCGGTCTCACCGAGTTTGTGCAATCGGTCTCATCGAGATTACGTTATGCCCAAAACCTAACCATATCGGTCCTACCGAGTTGCATGTCAGTCCCACCGAAAATCTCTAACGGTCACTAGGTTTACATTTTCGGTCCGACCGAGTTTGTTGATTCGGTCCCACCGAGATTGGAAAACTGTGTGTAACGGTTGGATTTTGTGTGGAGACTATATATACCCCTCCACCTCCTCTTCATTCGTGGAGAGAGCCATCAGAACACATACACAATTCCAACTCATATGTTCTGAGAGAGAACCACCTACTCATGTGTTGAGACCAAGATATTCCATTCCTACTATATGAATCTTGATCTCTAGCCTTCCCAAGTTGCTTTCCACTCAAATCTTCTTTCCACAAAATCCAAATCCTATGAGAGAGAGTTGAGTGTTGGGGAGACTATCATTTGAAGCACAAGAGCAAGGAGTTCATTACCTACACACCATTTGTTACTTCTTGGAGAGTGGTGTCTCCTAGATTGGCTAGGTGTCACTTGGGAGCCTCCGACAAGATTGTGGAGTTGAACCAAGGAGTTTGTAAGGGCAAGGAGATCGCCTACTTCGTGAAGATCTACCGCTAGTGAGGCAAGTCCTTCGTGGCCGATGGCCATGGTGGGATAGACAAGGTTGCTTCTTGGTGGACCCTTTGTGGGTGGTTGCTTCTTCGTGGACCCTTCGTGGGTGGAGCCCTCCGTGGACTCGCGCAATCGTTACCCTTTGTGGGTGGAGCCCTTCGTGGACTCGCGCAACCGTTACCCTTTGTGGGTTGAAGTCTCCATCAACGTGGATGTAGGATAGCACCACCTATCCGAACCACGGGAAAAACATCCGTGTCTCCAATTGCGTTTGAATTCTCCAAACCCTTCCCTTTACATTCTTGCAAGTTGCATGCTTTACTTTCCGCTGCCAATATACTCTTTGCATGCTTGCTTGAATTGTGTGATGATTGCTTGACTTGTCCTACAATAGCTAAAATCTGCCAAGAACTAAAATTGGGAAAAGGTTAAGTTTTTATTTGGTCAAGTAGTCTAATCACCCCCCTCTAGACATACTTTCGATCCTACAGCTGCCCGCTTGGCCCCCACCAGCGAAGTGACCTTAGCCAAGAAGCCCGCAGATCTCGAGTGGTCCGCAAGGCCGTAAACGCATACTACGACCCAAATCAAACTCGAAGCGCGATGCCTAATCGTAGCCGCAATGAAGAACACACCAAACTCCCACAAAATTACATCACATACAACACTCTTACATCCCATGAGAAGGCCACTCGAATGACCAGAGGAAGGCACCCAATGCCACTCGAAACCCTGTAGTGGATCTAACGCAATTAAATCATGAAAAGTAAAGTCGGCCTTGATGGTTTCCTGTAACGCTACGATGTCAATGCGCTCCTTGGCCATGTACTCCCTGAGCTGCGTGCGACGCCCTACGTGCCCACAGCCTCGAATGTTCCAAAAATAAGAACCTCATTATATAATCCGGTTTCTATGGCGAACTCCTCTCGAGCTCACCGCCTTGGGCACTCTCTTCCGAACCGGTCTACGGCTAGAAGAGGGGATTTCAGAGACATCCCTCGTCGATGCCTCCCCTTCGGGCCCAGCAAGCACCAACTGCCCCCCTGGGCACGTGGTCGCCGAATTCGCTGCAAGGCACCTTGCCACCGCCTTGGCTAGGGCAGCTTGTGCCTCGTCACGCGCGCGCACTAATGGCACTATATCATCGGAGCTAGCCGCAACCTCCACCCCACTATCATGCAGAATTGACGCAAGATGCTCATCCGAAAAGGCGCTAAGAATCCTAAAAGAGGGGGGAGGATAACCTGACACGTCCAAGTTTCTTGTCAGCCGCACACAGTTTCGCACTCTCCAGGGAGGACAGATCGCCCAGATTGGCCTTCGCCCTGATGCTCGGCTCCCTCATCGCCACCGGCGTGACCTAGGACCGCTTGGCCTTGACGCCCACGTTCCCCGCCACCAGCTTCGTCCCCAGCTCACCACGTAGGGATGTCGCCACGCTTGGCACCGTCTGGGCCGAGCTCTTGGGCCCTGGCTTCCTACCCGCCGTCTTCTTGGGCTGCCTGCCTGCGCTCCCAGAGCCCCGCTTGCCTGAAGCTGGAGTAACTCCTTCAGCAATCAGAGCATCGCCCCCTCCGCCTTGCACGGCCACCGAAGAGGAGGGGATTGAAGACCTCCCCCCCACCGGTATCGCGACAGTAGAAGTACCCGACACCAGCGCGAGGGTGGAGCCAGCAGCCGGGGCCTGCAACGGCAAGTTGGACCCGTACTCGTCGAACGCTCCCACCAGATCATGCGCCAGGTTCAGCACGCTCACAGCAGTATCCTGGGTCGCCACCACCATCGCACGCCCTTCCATCACCCCAAGCTTGTCCCAAGTTTCGGTGTCAATGGAAGTGTCTAGCATGCTATCGTCCTGCTCATCCTCTTGACCCCCCCATCACCACATCCTGTCCCGCTCCCTGCCGCGGTTGCCCTATAGCCTCCTTGCTTCCTAATTTTTTAAAAAGAGCAAAATCCAAGCAATATCCAACAACGTTTGACTAATATGAGTACATGTTAGTCCAAACACGTCTTACACAGTTTGGTTTTGATTTCTAAAAAAGAGGTAATATAAGTACACACCGGGCTTACACGGTTTTGTTTTGGTTTTTGAAAAAAGAGCTAATGTGTCCAATACATCATTTAAAGTTATTTAAAAATTTGATCACTCTGTCTCGTGAATATATAAAAGGCTTGCGCATCATTGCATTCATAGGGGGAAAAGAGTGATAGTTACAGGGGTGATCTCGTGAGCACATGCGCAAATGAGATGATGTGAACGAGAAAACAATGGCGCAACAAAGGGTGCCGCGCTGCCCTAGCAGAACACACTATGTCTCATCGATAAGCTGGCCAAGCCCCTTGGCCCCGGCGCGCACCCATGCGCGGGCGTCTTCCTTGATGCTGTCGGAGAGTCTGGTGATAGATGGGTCATCAGAGTTATCATTCATGGTTATTTAGAAATTTCATAGCTCTAATGATCCCGATTATGATTGTACAAGCTATACCAAAATCTGTAACTAAAGGAAACATAGACTTACCAGTCAAAAAATAGGAACATATTACTAGCTTTTGAGCTGCTGCAGCTGCACTGAATTTTCTAAACATTACTTTCTCTACCTCCCCGAAACTTGAAATATATCTGACCCATTTTGTAAAGATACATATCTATTTCAAAGCTATAGATAAATAAACCTACCAGAAAAATATATATATGCAAATGTTAGAAAGGTTCTAATTGATACCTCTGACACCCAATGGTTGTCCTAAGATTTTTTTTTTGCAAACTTCCGTTAATATTGACTTTCACCGGATCGAGACCCAACTTTTTTGACCTGTAAGAAACAGAGATGCAAAAGCCTATGTAAAGGAGCAGATGAATATAATCCAATGCAGATAGTATATCTAATTGAAGAACTAAATGGAAGTATACCTCATTAATATGAAAATGTCAACATCGTTAAAACCCTTGTCTTTCATTGTTGTACACATACCACAGCAGCACCAACACCCATTACGGGTGAATCAACTACAACTACAGCTGGTAGGGTCATGGTGGATAGGGACAACGCGGCGGAAAAGGCGGCTAATCGCCCGATCCCCCCCCCCCCCCTCCCAGGGGGGGCGGCACCACGGTGGGTAGGAGGGAACATGAAGGAACGAGAATAGACTTGAGAATGGGGAACGATAAGGAAGCAATTTTTTGAGGGGTAGGAAGATTTTCTTTTGAGAAGTACGATAAGGAAGATGAGTTCATGCGTCCCTTCTGTCTAGGTGAAGTAATTTGTTTGGGGCAAGCCCAAATAATTAAAAATAAATAATATACTCTTCCCAACAAAACAACTAACCATTGTAACCCCTCAAAAAAACAAAATTAACCATCTGCAAAAAAAAACAACGCGCTCAAAATATTTTTTTAAATGGTAAGAGTTTTACATGTGTTCACACTTTTTTGGTTTCAAAAAATATGTCCACACTTTTTAAAAAGGTTATAAATTACAAAAAAATCCATTTAGAAATATACAACAAAAAATCTTTGTCTAACAAAGCTCTTAAAAAATGTTCCTCTTCAAAGAAATGTACTAATTTTCATAAAAACAATGACTATTCTTGAAAAAGCGTTCCAGTTTTTATGAAAATGTTAAATTTTATTAAAAATAAGGAAATTTTCGCGTTTTTCAGAAAAGCAAAAATAAAATTGACTGACAATCTATTCCATAAAAAACTACTCTTCCAAAAAAAAACAGATGAAGAATGCTAAGGTGGCTTCTTCATGTCTCAACTTCATGCTACATAAAGAACTAATCTGTTTAACCTTATTATCGATATATATTAAAATTAGATACAAAAAAAAGTGCGTAATGGCTTATGAAGCAGGTTGTGCTCCTCTTTCGCCCGGTGCAACGCACGGGCATCTGTGTATATTATATATATATATATATATATATATATATATATATATATATATATATATATATATATATAGGAAAATGGGTTGATACTCCTAGGAGTACGTACTCCCATGCCACGTGTCACTCTTTGCTTCAGCGCCTTCTATTTAGTTGCTATTTATCTGTTCAGCGGAACTATCACATGAGTATATCACGGTAGTTTGGAAATTTGTTGACCGATCCATATTAATAGGGATTCTGGCTGTCACTTTTCACAGCTATATTAATGGCCGGCACGTCCTCTCCCTGTGGCCTCTCCCACGTAACTCGGCCGGGTATACTGCTACTTTAGCCTTATCCGGCGTTGGCAGCGGCGATGATGGCAACGGCATCGCCGAACCTTCCAGATCTCATCATCAAGTCCAGGTACGCATAAATGTTCATGTATCCTTTGTGCTTCTTGAGTTTGTATCCATTCGTTTTGATAAGACGATCGCTTATGTTGCACGTGGCCAACGGCGGCTCAAGTCGCTAGACGACCGAGAGAAGATGTGGCGGCTGGCGACTCAACGACGTCTTTCTACTGGTGGCCGGCGGCTCAATAACGTCACACAACACTCGACCGGCGGCGGACCGACGACATCCTCACGCAATACACCATGTGACAGCTAATGACGACAGTACATGGATTTGTACATTGCCTATTCCAATCACAAGTATACCCACCTAGTGCTTGGTGGAACAATATGGATATACGTAGTAGTTATTTTTTTCGCGATTTCTAGTGTACAGATCTACATGTAAAGTCACTACCTGGACATGTAAAAGCAAAGGGATTCCGCTAATTTTCTTTCTGGGTGTACTTATTTTTTGTTATGAAACTGGTCCATTGCGTGTGTAATATAATTAAGAAGTACAGATACCTTTTACCAGTTTAAATTTTAATCTTTTTTAATGAGATTTGGCCGTTTAAAAATTTGTTGAACAATCCAAGTTAAGATGGTACTTCTTTGAGAATCGGTATATAGTCCTTTAGAAGGAAAGATGTTCACGCAAAAAAAGAAAGAACGGAAGGTGTTTAAAAAACTCAGTATATACCCTTCCCAAGAAAACAGTATATACCTGCTCCCCAGAAAAAAAACGGTATATACGTACGCGTTAATTTTGGCACCCAGTACCTGTCAAAAAAGAAAAACTTTGGCAACAAGTATGCATCCATTTCATTATGAGAACAGCATATACCACAAACATCTTTTTTCTTGCATGGTATATAGCTCTAACCTTTTTTTTTGTAGATATATACCTCTAACTTTTTTTGAACATGCATATACCTACCTATATACCTCTAACTTGTGAAGTGGTTTATACTCCTTAAAATTATATACTACTCTAGTTTATACCATATGCTGAATACCAAAGTCAAGAACGAAGGCGTTAGTTCAAAGTTTGAACTGAAAACCCATTCCTATCTTCAAGGAGTTGTTACGGGCAACAAGGAGATTAATTAGCATTTTTTAAATAAGTAACGCGGCCGGCCAGGTTTGTTGCGACTTGGTGTTCTGCTAACCGTTTGCCTAATCCACCACATGTAGGAGTACATACTCCTGGGAGTATAAAAGAGGTCAATGAAACATATCATCAATTTAACAAAGTGTGTCATCATTTGAGACCATCGTTTCTTCACCAGGAATAGTAGAAGGACCAAGAAATGTTAACATAAAATTTAACATCCCCAATTCATTGATTTTTGCAGATAAAAAAGAACTAGGACAAGATATTAGATGATACAACAAACTTAACATTACCTTTCCAGCCAGTTGTGGAAATCATGAGATTGGTTGATAGAGTACAGGAGGCCTCCAAGGGGGTTGCTCCAATGATGCAATGCGAAAGATCTGAGGTTCGAAGCGCCAGCCGCCAGGGCGCGTGTCCAGCGGTGAAGCCACGCTATAACTGTGTAGTCGCTTGACTACACAGGTTTTTCGTACGACATCGACCCCCACATCTGTATACTACGTCGTTGAACCAGGCAACCAGCACTATTTAACTACACAGGTGACAGGCCCATCTATTCTCTTATTTTTCTGCTTGTGTAACAATTAGTTGGGCCACTACTGGGCCATATCGCAAGAATAAATCCAAAATCACTTAACTGATCGCCCCAATTTACGTGATCTCGTTGGCTCCTTCACGCATGCCTCTCCAATGACCGTGGACGGCCGCCGCAGCGCATCGCCTTCAGACTTGCTGTCCCGGCGACCGGCTTCAGCAGTGCGTCGGTGATCTTTGGCTGGACTCTGGACGTGAGACGTGAGGAACGACCACGTTGGGCCGTCCGGCGAGCCGCGAGCGGCGCACCCGCGGCTGCACTCGCATTTTCCGTCTGAAACTCTGAATCAATCGATCAATACTACTGTACTAGTCTGTATCTGATCCAACACAACTACGCAAGGCAAGGCCCTCCAGTTTTCTACTTCTACAGTTCATTATTTTCCAGTTTTCCTCTCACTAGGCACTAGCAATATTAAGATTTAGGATGTAGGAGATTATTTTTATTAAGAATAAGAATTGCATATTTTCCTTTTCTTAGCAGTAGATTTATTTTGTCAGGTCATTGGTTTGATAAATGGATAAATTTGTGAAGAAGTGGCAGTCCAACTCAAATGTTGCAAATACCACACAGCAGCAATCATCTGCGAATGAGGAAGAACAGACTCCTATTGATGCTCGAGCCACTTTTGGAACATGTGTTAATTAATAGCAATGCAAGGCCGCGCCCAGCTAAAGAAAAAGAGGAAGTTGATACATCTAATCTTCCGCCAGATCCTGCGAATCGCATACCGATTTTCCAGTACAGTGCCAAAGTACGTGATGATGTGCGAAGAGCATACCTCCTGTTAGGCCCGTTCCAACCAACAGGACATGCTTTCCTTCAAACAGATTTCAGTGGAGTTCAACGTCGTTTTAATGAAGAGTGGTTCAAGGATCACAAGTCTTGGTTGGAGTACAGTACAAAGGAAAATGCAGCTTTTTGTCTTTGTTGCTATTTGTTTCAGAATGAAAGTCTAGGCCATGGTCGTGGAGATGTATTTTCAACAAAGGGGTGGAAAAGTTGGAATAATGTAAAGAGATTGGATATTCATGTTGGGGGTCCTTCAAGTACTCATAATCAGAACATGAAGAGATGTGATGATCTAATGAACCAGAAGCAATCCATTGGAGCTGTCTTTCACAAGAAAACAAAGAAATCCAATATAGAGTACCAAACTCAGCTAATTGCGTCAATAGATATTGCAAGGTTGCTTCTTGTTTGGGGCTTGCCATTTCGAGGTCATGATGAAAGCGAGTCTTCTTTGAGGAAGGGAAATTTTCTAACTTTTTATGAGTGGTATGTTGCACGTTGTCCTGATGTGGCTGTTGTTGCTTTGAAGAATGCACCTCAGAATTTAAAGTTGGTTTCTTCTACTATCCAGAATGATATTGTGAAAGCCTGTGCTATAGAAACAGTGAAAGCAATCATAGAAGATGTGGGAGATGAATACTTTGCTATATTGGTTGATGAATCTCGTGATGTATCTCACAAGGAACAAATGGCTCTTGCTATAAGATATGTTGACAAAAGGGGGTTTTCAGTGGAGCATGTTATTGGCATTTCTCATGTTACTCAAACAATTTCTCTTGCTCTCCAACAAGCTATTTATGCAGTGCTTAAAAAACATAACCTTAGCCCTTCTCGAATTCGTGGCCAAGGCTATGATGGAGCTAGTAATATGCAAGGGCATTTGAATGGTTTGAAAACTTTAGCAACGGAAGATTCTAGGTCTTCTCATAGCATCCATTTGTTTTGCTCATCAACTTCAGCTGACACTAGTTGCAGTTGCAAAAAACCATGAAGATGTGGTATGGCTTTTTGAGTGGATGAGTGTTCTTCTCCCCACAGTGGGAAATTCTTTTAAGAACGGAGATATGCTTAGAGAGAAACAAGCAAAAAGAGTCCAGACGGCACTGCAGAATGGAGAACTTGAAACTGGTAGAGGTTTGAATCAAGAACTTGGACTTAAACGAGCTGGGGATACTCGTTGGGGGTCTCATTTCAGCTCTCTCTTGAATATGATTGTTATGTTCCCCTCGGTAATTGAAGTTGTTGATGATAATGCACAAAACGCCAGCAAAGCTCTCGATAGGATTAAGGAAAAAGGTGTTCTAGATGCTATTCAAACATTTGACTTTGTTTTCATGATGCACTTGATGAAGGCTATACTTGGGATTACTAATGATCTAAGCGTTGTTTTGCAAAGGAAGGATCAGGACATTGTGAATGCCGTGTCATATCTTCACACAACCAAAAGAAGGCTACAGGACATGAGAAACCAAGGTTGGGAAGGTATGATTAAAAAGGTTACTGATTTTTGCATTGAACAAGATATTGAACTTTCTGATATGGATGCTATGCATATACCCCGAGGATCAAAATCAAAGCGTAAGGCTCAGACTGATGGCATATCAAATAAGAATTACTACCAAAGTGTGATGTACGCTGTTATTGATATGTTACGTGTAGAGATTGATGACCGCTTTAGTGAAAGCAGCACAACCTTGCTTCTTGGGATGGCTTGTTTGGATCCTTCTGATTCGTTTGCTAATTTTGACAAAGAAAAAGTCTTATCAATGGCTCGTTTGTATCCAGATGATTTTGGGACTGAAAGCAAGATTGAAGATCTTAGTGTCCTACTTGATAACTTCCTTGAAAATGTTCGTGATGATTCAATACTCTCCAATTTGAAAGGGGTTAGTGATCTTTGCAGAAAACTCGTTGAGACAAAGAAGTACAATACCTTTCCTCTAGTATTCCTTTTGGTAAAGCTAGCATTGATCTTGCCGGTGGCAACGACAACAGTTGAGAGAGCATTTTCCGCAATGAAATATATCAAGTCTGATTTGCGCAATAGAATAGGCAATGATGTCTTGTACCATTGTCTCATAACTTATGTTGAAACTGATGTATTCCAGTGTATTAATACTGATGCTATTATGCATACATGTCAATGTATGCATCGTCGCAAAGAACTACTGCCATAGATGGTTTGTAATAAAGTATGATGTTTTTATTCCTGTTTATGATCTAAATTTTTTTATTAGTAAAGCTTGATATCACATGGTTTTGATCCTGGCACCGCCACTGTGCGTGTCTGGTGGAGTCTAGCCGTATAGGAGAGTCGGCAGCGTAGTTTTTCTATGAATCGATCTGGCAAAACGAGGATCATGCGTTGTGGCTTGGAACGATTTGGGTGAGAGGGCTAGCGATTGTTTGGAGAGATCGTGTCAACTGGGCTTCTGGGGATGGAGAACTCGGTTGAAATTGGATGAATGGATTTTTTTTTTTTGTAGACACGGTAGTGCTATTTCTCAGTCAACGGCTGCCGTGAGCCAATGTGCTGGAAGCTCCCATCACCTTCTCGGGATGAATGCATTTGCTGTCACTTTGCTGTTTTTCTCGAGCAGATGCTTGGCTAAAAAAGTGCCGGCTTCACCGGGGCTTGACGGACCCACAAAAAAATAAAATCCATCCATTTACCCACCATGCATGACCAAGACTTGTATAATTTTCCACACGTCTCTTTTGTATGGCCTCAAAAGCAAGTACACGTCCCTTTTCAATCTGGACGCCAGCTCTCTTCCTCTCGAGTAAAGATTCCGTTCCCTATTCAGTGTGTAGTTGTGTACATTGTGAATATCCACATTTTGTCAGTAAGAGAGATGGATCTCATTCTCATACTGGACGAAATGAAGAAGGCGCGTGAGCGCATGCCTTCGACATCTTCCTTTGGAGCAGTAATTCTCTACTTGATCATTATTGTCGCGTCTTCAAGGTGTAGATTCGCGCATGCGACGGATACTCTTCTTGAAGGCCAATCTCTTTACGGGAACGGTACCCTACTCTCGAAGAATGGTGCCTTTGAGTTGGGTTTCGGCTGCCTCTTTCCTCCAGATTATATATTTGGCATCTGGTACGTTAACTCATCAGCTTGTAGTACTCTTCTAGTTTGGTCTTCTCCTCAGTTGCAAGGATACCGCATCACAGATCCTCGGACCATGGTTCTTATCCTCTCAAATGGCAACTTACAACTCACCTCTCTGACCTATGGCCATGATGCTATTATCTGGTCATCAGATGGTACAGAGAGACCAAGTGAATCTACTTCAACAGTTGCAGTACTTCTTGACAATGGAGATCTTGTAATAAGAGACCAAGTGAATAGTTCATTATTATTCTGGCATAGCTTCGAGGAATTAACTGATACCCTGCTACCTGGAGGACCGCTGGGATTTAGATTGATTAGTAATAGGGGGGCTACCAGTAATGTTTCTTGTGCAATTTATTCTAAACTGTGGACAGATCAATACATAGGGCGGTTGTTTAAGGTCATCACTTATTACAGCAGCGCTTATGGTTACAGCAGTACCAATTATTCTGACACTTTCCCGAGCTGGATGGATAATCATGAAGATGAAGACTCTACGTTTTTGTCCAACAAGTCGGATGTCTATGTACGGTTGCATTCTGATGGTACTGTTACTGCTGCTAAACTATGGGGTTGTGGAACTGTGTTGTGGTCTGCTCAAGATTCCAGGCAGGAAAAACCAGAATGCAACCAACAAATGTTGGATTCCAAGAAAGAAAAGTCATATCCAAAGATTAAAATCGATGATCTAATTATAGCGATGGGAGTTTTAACTGCTATCTTTGTTTATCTTGTTCTTTTATGGAGAAGCAGAAATAAGCTATCCCAGGAACTACCATTGAGGTCCGATAGCAGCCTCAAGATATTTTCAAACATGCAAATAAAGAAGGCAACGAAAAATTTCTCTGAAAAAATCGGAGAAGGAGGTTTCGGTTGTTTTTACAAGGGGGCATTGGCAGGTTTCTCGCTAGTGGCAGTCAAAAGGCTAAAATGCATTGGACAAGGGGAAAAACAATTCCGAGCAGAAGTACAAACAATTGGCATAATTAACCACATCAATCTTGTCCGATTATTTGGTTTTTGTGCCAAAGGGCGTAAAAGGTTGTTGGTATATGAGTACATGGAGAACGGTTCTTTGAGTTCTCATCTGTTTTCGAAGAGTTCGACCATATTGTCCTGGGATCTCCGGTACCAGATAGCACTCGGAACTGCAAGAGGCTTGGCTTATCTGCACGAGGAATGCAAAGAATGCATTATGCACTGTGACATGAAGCCGGACAATGTACTTCTTGATGCAAAGTTCTGCCCCAAGATTGCAGACTTCGGCATGGCGAAGCTTCTTGGTCGAGATTTCAGCAGGGCTTTGACAACAATGCGAGGGACCATTGGATATCTTGCACCGGAGTGGATATCGGGGTTACCGATCACACATAAGACCGATGTTTACAGCTATGGCATGATGCTTCTTGAAATCATATCTGGTCGAAGGAACTCAGAGAAAATTAAGGAAGGAAAGTTTACATACTTTCCCATATTTGCGGCAATCAAGGTGAATGAGGGAGATGCTATGTGTCTGCTGGACAGTAGGTTGGAAGGACAGGCAGATGTAGAGCAGCTGAGCAGAGCTTGCAGAATTGCATGCTGGTGCATTCAAGATGCCGAGGATCACAGGCCGATGATGGGACAAGTTGTTCACATGCTGGGGAATGTTATGGATGTCGAAATTCCTCCTATTCCAAGGTCACTTGAAAACTATATTGGAATGGAGGATTGCTCTTACTCTGTGGAACCAGATAACTTGTTGTAAATTCTACTCTTTTTTTGCGGGTAATTCTACATGTTTGTTGGATAGACCCAGTAGTTAATGTGAAAGACAGGAATAAATATGCGGTGTGTCCTGTAGCACATGTCTTCACTTTACAGTTTGTTGAATAACTTATTTCCGAGGCTTGGAGGTTTGTTTGTATTTATGTTTTCCTTTTAAAAGGATTTGAGGTTTGTTTGTATGTATCTATGTTATCCACCTGATTACGAGGTTGAGATGTGCATCATTGTCTGCCTTCTTCTTCTGAATTTCATCTGAATGACTGTGTACTCTACTTTTGAAAAGCAGAGCACTCTGTTTTTGGAGTTCCAGCTCTCTTGTGACTCTCTGCTGTTAACCTTTAGAAGGATACCTAAGTTTGCACAGTGACCTCTAAGAAAGAATTGTACATAGTGCAGAAATAAGTATGCTTCAACTTTTTGGCAAATAGCTGCTCAAGAAGGCCGCCGGAGCTAAGCAAACTTCATTTGGGCATTCTGTTTATATGTCAACTGAATCATTATAATTTTTGTACATAAAAATCTGCAGACTAGTATGTTCATGTTAAAGGGCATGTAATTCTGCAAGATTCAGGGCGTAAGCTTTCCAGGTATTATTTTCCAGGTATCGTCAGTGTGAAAGTGCAAAAGAGGCGATGGAGCTTACTGCTGATCATGGGAGCTGCTGGGTCTGTTTATATGTCACCTGAATCATTCTGGTGACCTGTGAGGGAAGCCTTATGCAGAAGCTAGAGGAGTATGGACATTATGTCCGAAGAATAACGAGAATTTGTTCAACTGGATGGACGCAGCATCGATCCGCTGAGCATATGCGGCGGTATTTTGATCTCTTGGAACATAGGAGACAGGCCTGATGAAGCGTATGAGGAAGTTACGGCTGCCAATGATGATTGGATGAAGAAGCGCTTTCTGCTACCAAAGATTTTGTACCTCAAAATATATTTTTGGCAAGCTGTGCACCTAAGCTTATCTAAAAGGAGCAAGCGACAACTCCTTCATGTTCAGCCCCATCAGCAGTAAAGTGATGCACTAAGAATATAGTAGCTAGCATTCAGTTTTAGTATCTCTTTTTATTTTGGCAGTAGAGAGCTATCTATGTGGTAGTAGTACAGTGGACGCTCTGCTGATTCTAAAATTCAATCTATGTAGGTATGGAAGATCAATCATTTTGTCTTGTTACAACTGAACTTGCAAAAGACAAGTGAAGAATATATATTTGTTGAGTTGTGAACAAAGTTCCTACCAAGGCATAATTGTTGAATTGTAAACAATTGTTTTGCTGGGTTGTAAGCTCTAAATCGCCAGGGGAACTTCACGGATGGATCTGCCATTGCAAGATATGAGCGTATGACTAACTCACTTAGTTAACGTCAACTGTTGTCTTCCACCAATCGCCGACGACCGATGACCGACGACTCTAGAGTCTGTTTGACTAGGCGAGAGCTCACTCGTAAATAAAAGCATAGAGTTTTTTTAGGGTGAAAAAACATAGAGTTATTACACATTTGCTATTTAAATGCGCATATATTAGTGGATGATGTGATCTCTATGCTATCCTGAACCGTGTTGTCGATCGGTTACTTGCTTTTATTTATTGTGGTACTAGTAGAAATTGCCACAAAATATAACTACTTCCTTCCAACTAAGATATTAAGCATATGTCTACCTCAATAGCCGACGACCTGCTTGACTCAAAGAGTACATTTATGAGCCCAGCTCCGCTAGTCACTCCCCAGTACTGTCGATGGACAGGACAGCGCCATGGAACTTCCCACAAAAATAATAATGTCGACCATCCACATCCTGCTCCTTGGCATCCTCCTGATGCATTCTACTACCTCCGTTCCAAAATATATGACGTTTTGGTAGGCTACTAGCTAGTAAAATGTCATATTTTTGATAATGGGAGCAGCTGGTTCTGTTTAAATGTCACCAGAATCATTCTACTTCTGTTTAAAGCAGTAAAAAATACCGAGCCGAGAGATTGTCTCCGAAGAATACCGAGAGTGTGTTCCACTGGATGGACACAACATCGATCCAATGAGCATACAGTGGTATTTTTGATCTCTTGGAACATAAAAGACAGGCCTGAAACTGATCAGGAAGCTACCGCTCCCAAAGTTGATTGGATGCAGAGTCAGGTCAGAAGCTTTCTGCCACCAAAGATTTTGCAAGCAGTAGGTTCACCCCCATGAAGTAGTATCCTTGCAAAAAGAAACAAAAAAAGGCAAGTGACAACTTCTGCATGTTGAGGCAAGAAGATGCCTGAACATTCATTTTCATAGTAAATACATATAATATTAGCAGTAAAGAGACGCACTAAGAATATAGTCCATCCCAGGGCCGGTCATGAGATTTTGGGGGCCCGGAGCAAAGATACAACCCGAGGCCCTTTTAATATAAACGACAAAATAATTACCAATATGTATGTGAAATCTTGCTAATAACCACTCTGAAGCGCATGAGAAAGAATATCCATATGAAATACAGAAATACCTTATGTAATTGCGTCATCTCGGTCGCCAGTGGACAAGGCGTGGTCTTCTCTCGGTGACTCGGACTCCTAACCTCTTGATGTGGTCATGTGTGGACCGGTGATGGGAGATCCATGCGTAGTAGATCTTAGATGCTGGAGATCAAACATCACACACAGCCGGAGTAGCAAAGGGCGAATGGGGTTATCATTTCTGAAAAAACAGCGGGTCAAAATTTGATTGTTCATCAATCACGATTGTGTGGTAATTGTAATTACTTGGCAATTTATACCAGCCAAAGGATCCAATAATACCTCACATTTTCTTCAGAGCTACACAGTGCTATCTAATACATATTCCCACGTAGGCCTTCCCCCCCCCCTCTTCAGGCCCGGGCCTGGTCCATCCGTTTCAAAATGAACTAAAATCACGACACTTATTTTGGAAAGGAGCGAGTAGTACCCAGCATCTCTTCAATTTTAGATGCTATGTATCTTTCCAGGTTTTTTGGAGACTAGAGAGCTATTTATCTGGTAGTAGTAGTGTTGACGCTCTGCTGATCCTAAAATTCAGTCGATGTAGCTATGGAAGAGCAATCATTTTGCGTTGTTACAACTGAATTTGCAAAACACAAGCAAAGAATATATATTTGTTGAGTTGTGAACGAAGTTCCCGCCAGGGCATAGTGGTTGAATTGTGAACAATTGTTTTGCTGGGTTGTAAGCTCTAAACTGCCAAGGGAACTTCATGGATGGATCTGCCATCTAAAGATATTAGCGTGTGTCTACCTCATTTAGTTAACGTCAACCACTGTCGTCCACTCGTGGCCGACGATGACTCTAGGGTCTGTTTGACTAGGCGAGAGCTCCGCTCGTAAATAAAAACATAAAGAGTTATTACACATTTGCTAGCTATTAAAATGCGCGTACATTAGACTATTAGTGGATGATGTGATCTCTCTGCTATCAGTTACTTACTTACTTTTATATTGTCGATCAGTTACTTACTTTTATTGTGGTGGTAGAAATTGCCACAGAATATAACTACTTCCTTCCAACTAAGATATTAAGCATATGTCTACCTCAATAGCCGACGACCTGCTTGACTCAAGAGTATATTTATGAGCCCAGCTCCGTTGGTCACTCCCCAGTACTGTCGATCGACGGACAGGAAAGCGCCATGGTACTTACCACAAAATTAATATTGTCGACCATCCACCTTGTGCTCCTCGGCGTCCTCCTGCTGGCCGGCACATCGAGCTTCCAATGCAGCTCCGTCGACCAAGCCACCCTCCTAGCTATCAAGAAACAGTGGGGAAACCCCTGGCAGCTTGTATCATGGGACCCCGTCGCCAACGCCGACCACTGTAAATGGACCGGCGTGATCTGCGGTGGTGGACGCGCCGAGGCTGTTAGTTCCCAGATCAAAACGTGAAGTAGCTAGCTTAGGAAAATAAGGACCGAGACGATGGTTTTTGGTGCTGCCCAAATTCGCAGCTTTTCAATCTCGTGCGGTGGTGGACGCGCCGAGGCCGTGACAGGGATATCCTTGCGGGGGCTGAACATCACCGGCAAGGTACCCGAGCTTCTATGCGACCTGCCGAGCCTTAGCCGCCTCGACCTCTCCTACAACAACCTCACCGGCGGCTTCCCCCGTGGCCCGCTTACAACTGCTCCCAGCTCCGCTTCCTCGACCTCTCCTACAACGCCTTCCACGGGGTCCTTCCGCATGACATCAGCCGCCTGTCACCGGCCATGGAGCACCTCAACCTGTCGGCAAATTACTTCGGTGGCACCATGCCGGCCGCGCTGGCCGGGCTTCCGGCGCTGAGGTCGCTGCTTCTTGACACCAACCAGTTCACCGGAGCGTACCCAGCAGCCGAGATAAGCAAGCTCACCAGGCTCGAGCAGCTGACGCTTGCCTGGAACCCGTTCGCACCGGCGCCTGCGCCCCCAGAGTTCGCCAAGCTGACGAACCTGAGCTACCTCTGGATGTCTAACATGAACATGACCGGTGAGATCCCGAAAGCATACTCGAACCTAGCTAATCTCCAGCTAATCGCTATAACCGGGAACAAGCTCACCGGCGAGATCCCCGCGTGGGTTTGGCAGCACGAAAGGCTTGAGTACGTGTACCTGTACACCAGTGGACTCACTGGCGAACTGCCGCGCAAAATCACGGCGGTTGATGTGTAGGATAAGTGGATAACCAGCTTACCGGAGAAATCCCAGAAGAGGTTGTTAACCTCAAGAACCTGAGCATACTGTTCCTGTACACCAATCAGCTCGCCGGCACCATTCCAACAAGCATAGCGATGCTCCCCAATCTTAGGGACATCAGGCTATTTGAAAACAATCTCTCGGGCGAGCTGCCGGCGGAGCTCGGGAAGCACTCCCTCTCAGCAACCTCGAGGTTTCTAGCAAAAACCTCTCTAGCCCGCTCCCAGAATCACTTTGCGCCAACGGGAAGCTCTCCGACCTCGTCGTCTTCAACAATAACTTTTCTGGCATATTCCTGGCGAAGATATGGTCATTGCCGATGTTCAACAACGTGATGATACAGAACAATAGTTTCACCGGGGTTTTACCAAACACGATACCTGAGAACATCTATCACATTGATATGGGGGACAACAAATTCAATGGCCCCCTCCCAACATCGGCAACCGGGCTGCGGGTATTCAGGGCAGCAAACAACCTGCTCTCCGGCCAGCTACCGGCTGACATGAACAAATTTGCCAACCTCACACGTTTGGTGTTGCGCGGCAACCAGCTAACTGGTTTCATACCATGATACCAACATGAGTCAATTTCTTGTAGCAGCTCGGTATTCCCATTTTATGCTCTATAGGATATGGAGTTCTTAGTGGGAGCAAGTTGCAACCAAACTGTTGATGTATGTTATTATCTTTATCTTTATCTTTACCTAATAATAAAGGGGCTATTGCTTCTTACCACCATTGTTTTCCTTACGTCAAAAACCTTTCGTCCGTCCTCCTATCGTTCGTTTGGTTCAAAAAAAAAATCAAAATAGATCGCATGAAGCGACCCGGTGGGCTTTATTGTCTGTCTGCTAACGCATGTTTGGCCCAATCTTATAACCAATAGTCCAGCAAAAAATCACACCCCGCTAGGATAGGAAACTGTGTCCAGTACAAACTCTGATCGATGCACCTATCCAACGCACCTAAAAATGAGGAGCCCGCCGCCCCTCCCAATCGTGCAATACCTCGGAAGAGGTTTCTGGCTCATCAGCTCCGCTGCGCCGACACGGTAATCAAGACGACGATCGTCGACAACGACAGAGAGATCACCCTGCACTCATGGCCGTTGATTGCATGAAGCGCATCGACATCACAGCAGCGCCCGTCCCAGAGTGCAAGTGACTCGACAGCTTAGAGCGCAGAGCGGCGGGGTGGAGAGCCGATCTTGGGTGCTGGTGGAGAGCCGACCATGGGTGCATCGGCTTGTGTTAGTGGCTGCGGGGAGAGTTCCTTGATGATCCCGAGCGTGAATGTGCCAGAAAAGCTCCCGCTTGACGCCGGCAGCGGAACGCCGTGGAGTGCGCCACGAACTGCTGGTGCGTTGTGTACGTACACAAACCTGTCTAGCAGCAGCGCAAAGGAGACGTGAGTTGGTGCCCGTGTGTGTAGATGTGTTCGGCAACATGATGATGATCATCACACACTTGGCCGCCGCCGGTGAGACGCTCTAGCTCCGTGTTCCAGTTTTTCCGGACGTACCAATCAATGCGTGTGCAAAGACATGTACTTCTCCTCCATCTACTGATGGCTTTCCATCACGTTGTGCCTCCTTTTGCTAACACGTAAGTGACCTCTACTCAATCCTCAATATCCTGTACGAAAAAAGAAATTTTCCTGTACATCCCTTGATTTTTCTTTTTCTATAAATTGGTTTATTTCCTTTTCAGGACAGTAACAATTCCATCTGAATCCGTCGAAGAAACGGATCTATGTACTGTAAGTTTTCTCAATTTCTTTTGTTCTTTCTCCCTGTGTTAATTTTAATTTTCATCGCCTTATTTGATCTTTTTTAGGCCAATGACGATTCCAAAAAAAGACCACTAGAAAACCGACTAAACATCCAATTGTTCATTGGTCTTTGTTTTGCTCGGTAATATTTATTTTACGCTTACAACTGAACTAGATGACTTGATTATGGCGAAGGGGAAGAGCATGCAGAGGCTAGACTACAGAAGTTATACATGAACGATAAGATTTGGTCTCATGCTTAAATTTACTTTTTATTATAGCCAACATGGTCCAATGTTGCCGCAGTATCCGTCAAATATGAAGAGTTAAGTCTGTATCTATTGCACCAAGTAGCTATATAGTACTATAGAACAGGAGATAGCTACCAATATGCATGTCTATATTTTATGATTTGCCTTCTAAGAAGGAGAGTAACTATTGGAAACATCATTTTCAGTGCAATATTCCATACTGATATAACTTATTACAAGCATCTTATATACATGCATGATTATGTTTAACACGAACATAAGAAATATATTGAATTTTCATGGTTACAGATAGAACAAAACATACCAAATAAACTATAATCTAATTATTCTTTTATTTCATGCCTAGAATACCTTATTTGTTACTGAAAACTAACAATCGCAGAATGTGTTGTTCTACCCTGAATTAAAATAAGTAAATAATACATGACAAGTATTTCAAATATGGTAGTCTTTTTTTTTAAGGAAAAGGAGATTGGGATGGATGGGGAAGGAGAGCAGATAAATTGGGGATTTTTAAGAGAGAGTGGGGTTGCTCTTCATGGTTGATTTATTATAGAAATTGGATCAGTGCTTGGGGCTGGTGTGCTGGTTGATTTACAGATGTGTACGAGCTCCAATGTCGTTCATACAGATGGTGAACAGAGAGCTTCAATTGAATGTTGTGAAGACGTGGACATGGTCACATGGAGATAGCGGTGGTAGCTGCAATTTTCCCAAACGTTGATGTCCTTCAGCCATTACACTAAAGGAGTTGTTTTCTGAAAGAGATCCCTTTCTGAATTAGTAGTGAAGAAAAATAAGTACAGTTCATCTAGCAGCATACTACCAAATGGACACAGCTACGTAGGTTAATCAAAATATCTTACAGGAATCTGCTACTTCGGAAGATAGCTTACTGGATTTAGGAGATTGCTGCCCTGTTCTCTCTTGAGTTCACAGACCTTCTGCACGGGAGGCGTAGTCGTTCATTTTTGGCAGCTGGATCAATAACCATGTCGGTCGTATGCCGAAAAGTATGTTAGATTTGTAGGCTCATATATTTGTTTGGTTTCTAATGCATTTACTTTTGTCTCGTGTTTTTGAAGAATATTGCCTGATATGTGTCTAATAAATTAAGAGATTGCATCTGCGGTGGTTTGCAGCTACATAGAGGATGGCTAGACATTGACAAGCACGATAATGTTTTTTATTTCTTCTTCCAAGCAATCAAGGTTAGATAAATATCTTCACGTTTATTTGAATGAAATGAAATTTCTGGACGGTGCTACTCCATTCATAACTAGAGCCCAGTAGCAAGTTCACCTAGATGGTTATATGTTCTTCTTAGAACAATTTACCATGTGAGAGTTAGTCTATGCATTAGACTTATAATCATTTAAGTGGAATTGCCTCATGAAGTTCTACATTGCAGTCTTGCTAAGTCTCAGTCCACTCAAACTTTAGTCTTGCTAAGTCTCAGTTGACTGAGACTTAGTGAAGTCTCAGTCGATGCTATATCCGTGAGATCTTACATTGAGATTCGTGCAAAAAAAATCAGTTTTGTTCTTTTTCTCTCTTACATGTTATGTCATTTGACTGAGACTTGATTAAATATCAGTCAACTTAGACCTAGGTACATCCTTTTGTTATCTAACAATCGTACACCAACCAGTGGCAACACGGTCGAAATCTGCACACATTCAACAGCCATTGTGATAAGTGGTTAAATACATAATTCTTTTACCCATTGCAACGCACGGGCCATTTTGCTAGTACTGTAAAAATATGAACACAAGCTTTGCCCGTACGTACTTGCACGGGTTGACCTCAGCAACACAAACAGACCTATATGACACATGAATTTAGTAAGGAATTCCTGATTAAGGGCGTGTTCGGATGCTCTCCGCTCCACAGCTCCGCTCCCGGAGTTGGTGGAGTGACGCCGAACGGGTAAACTGCGTGGAGTAGAAAATGGGGAGTGAAGCTGGTTCCAGGTGAAAAATGCGGAGCTGCATTTTCTGAGATCTCCGATACTTAAATCAAAGAGTTGATGAGATTTATGAAGAAATTGCTACCGTCAAGTGAAAACTGTTTGCGTGCTCACTCGCTCCTTTTTCCTCGCCCAGCTCCACGTGAATCAGGAGCAACGTTCCATGCCGAACAGCTTTGTACTAGCGGTATTTTTTCTACAAGGAGCGGCATTTCTGGTGGAGAAGCGGGAGTTGAGGATTCTAAGGAGCAAGAGCATTTCCGAACAAACACTAAATCTGTAGCTTAAGCCATCCCCAAATATGTGATGAGTGTGTTCCGGCAAGGCTATCAGCCTCAGTTTGTGATGATCTGACTAGGCCAATACGCCAATATTGATGGGGAGTGGAGAATGGTAAAAGAAGGATGGTCTGGTTGTGTTGGGAAAAGATGAGACTACCAAAGTTCAAAGGGGGTATGGGGTTTCGAGACATGCGTGCGTTTAGGGTATTTCTTACCGATCCCCTATCCGGCGTTAGAGGAGTAAAAAACCAGTTTTACTCCTCTAACGCCACCAAACCGTTCCCCAGTAGGCTGTAAGAAGTAAAAATTATACTCCGGCATCAACCATCTCCCTAAATATAATCCACTGCTCGGCAGCTGAGTAAAAGACGCGCCTCTCCCTCGAGTCGCCCACCTCCCCTGCATCTTCTCGGCGCGCCTCGTGGCGACCGCGCGCTGGCCTCGCCACTACCTCGGTGCTTCACTTGCCCCCTGCCACCCTTCTGCTAGATGTCGAGCCCATTCGGCCCCCATCGCCATCGCCGAAATCAAGGTGAAACGTCACTGCCGTCGCCATTGTTGATTCGTTGGATTGCTTCGTGGCTTATTCTTTTTCTGTCGGCTGCCGAATCTCATATTGCTTGCACACCGCTGCAGGTCAAGATGGCAATGGGGCCCCGAAACCCGCGTCCCCGCGGGTTTTTACCCTATTAGGGGACGGGGATGGGCGACTTTCTATCCCTGCGGGGCTGTTCATGGATACATTATTAAACCCGACATGTTTCACGGGTTTAAACCCGTTTGAGTACTACCCGAACCTGAAACCCGACAAAACTCGTCAAAATACATTATTTAGCATGCACCGATCCATCTTGACTCAAGTGGCCCAGAGCCACAGTGCCCGAGGAGCCGAGCCCCACAACATCGAGGCCCTGGAGTACAAACCAACCCCTCACTCGGTCGCTGCAGTGTTGCTCGCTCTTTAGGACTCTCTCTCCCGCACAACATGACACCTAAACCTAAACCTAGGTCCCCCAGCCGTCGCCTGCTGCTGTAATATGCTCCGGTTTTTCTTCCAAATGTCGATGTTTTCATTGACTGCTCATGGGGACGGGTTCCCCGTGGGTTTTGAAAACCCGATGGGTTTAGGGGACGGGCAAAAATTTAACCCCGCGCATGTTGATGGGGAGGGGACGGGTTTGCGATTTTCTCGTGGGGATGGGTTTGGGCAAGCAAAACCTGGTGGGTTTCATCCCCGTTGCCATCTTGAGCTGCAGGTCATTCGCTCGCGTCACCGTCCCCCCCCCCCTTTATACATTTTCGTGTTGAACATTTTGATATATTATACGTTTTTTCCGACATCGTATGCAAAAGTTATAGCCGGTTTACTTTTTCATAACATTTTTTTGCAAAACATGTCCAAGTTTAAGTTTTTTAATTTTCCTAACTAGTAGATGTAGTAATATAACTACATCTCGAAGGATTTTATTTTTTGAAGTTGTTATCATTTTTTTTCAAAACTGAAATGGCGATACACGGGGGGGGGGGGGGGGGGGGGGGGGTGGTAGAGTTTGAGAAATGGACCCTTTAGTCCCGGTTTGAGACACGAACCGGGACTAACGGTCGCACCCTTTAGTCCCGGTTCGTATCTCAAACCGGGACTAAAGGTCTAATCTCTAGTCCAGGTTTGAGACACGAACCGGGACTAGAGGGCATCGCACCCTTTAGTCCCGGTTCGTGTCTCAAACCGGGACTAAAGAGCCATTTGAACCGGGACTAATGCCTTTAGCCGCTCGAACCGGCACTAATGCTCACATTAGTCCCGGTTCGTAATGCAACCGGGACTAATGTGTATATTGTGTTGTGACCAAAGCCCTATTTTCTACTAGTGCACCACCGCACCGCAAGTGTTCGACAAATTGTCTGGGTTAGTTTTTTTGTTCATTTCTTTTGAACTGAGCCGTTCGAATTGTAGATGAAGAGGTTGAGGGAGATGGTCTTCAAGGACTCGTCGTCACCCCAAGAGAAATAAGACGACGATGACTTTGACACCATTTTATGCATGATTTTTGATGATGATGTTTGATGGCCTAGCAGAGGATCACAGTTTGGCCACATACATATAAACCATGATGGAGCGGATGGTAATGCCAAGATCATAAGAGACTACTTTGACCCAGAGCCAACCTATTCGAAGAAGTACTTGTTGGGTTATGTAGTAATTTCAAAAATTTCCTACGCACACGCAAGATCATGGTGATGCATAGCAACGAGAGGGGAGAGTGTTGTCCACGTACCCTCGTAGACCGAAAGCGGAAGCGTTATATCAACGCGGTTGATGTAGTCGTACGTCTTCATGATCCGACCGATCCAAGCACCGAAACTACGGCACCTCCGAGTTCTAGCACACGTTCAGCTCGATGACGATCCCCGGACTCCGATCCAACAAAGTGTCGGGGAAGAGTTCCGTCAGCACGACGGCGTGGTGACGATCTTGATGTTCTACCGTCGCAGGGCTTTGCCTAAGCACCGCTACAATATTATCGAGGATTATGGTGGAAGGGGGCATCGCACACGGCTAAGAGAACGATCATGAAGATCAACTTGTGTGTCTATGGGGTGCCCCCTGCCCCCATATATAAAGGAGTGGAGGAGGGGAGGGCTGGCCCTCTCTATGGCGCGCCCTAGGAGGAGTCCTACTCCCACCGGGAGTAGGATTCCCCCCCCCTTCCAAGTAGTAGGAGTAGGAGTCAAGGAAAGGGGAGAGAGAAGAGAAGGAAGGAGGGGGTGCAGCCCCTCCCCCTAGTCCAATATAGTCGTCCAATATATCGATCTTTACGTCTCGACCATTTCGAGACTCCTCGTCATGTCCCCGATCTCATCCGGGACTCCGAACTCCTTCGGTACATCAAAACTCATAAACTCATAATATAACTGTCATCGAAACCTTAAGCGTGCGGACCCTACGGGTTCGAGAACAATGTAGACCTGACCGAGACACGTCTCCGGTCAATAACCAATAGCGGAACCTGGATGCTCATATTGATTCCCACATATTCTACGAAGATCTTTATCAGTCAGACCGCATAACAACATACGTTGTTCCCTTTGTCATCGGTATGTTACTTGCCCGAGATTCGATCGTCGGTATCTCAATACCTAGTTCAATCTCGTTAACGGCAAGTCTCTTTACTCGTTCCGTAATACATCATCTCGCAACTAACTCATTAGTTGCAACGCTTGCAAGGCTTATGTGATGTGCATTACCGAGAGGGCCTAGAGATACCTCTCCGACAATCGGAGTGACAAATCTTAATCTCGAAATACGCCAACCCAACATGTACCTTTGGAGACACCTGTAGAGCACCTTTATAATCACCTAGTTACGTTGTGACGTTTGGTAGCACACAAAGTGTTCCTCCGGCAAACGGGAGTTGCATAATCTCATAGTCATAGGAACATGTATAAGTCATGAAGAAAGCAATAGAAACATACTAAACGATCGGGTGCTAAGCTAATGGAATGGGTCATGTTAATCAGATCGTTCACCTAATGATGTGATCTCGTTAATCAAATAACAACTCTTTGTCCATGGTTAGGAAACATAACCATCTTTGATTAACGAGCTAGTCAAGTAGAGGCATACTAGTGACACTCTGTTTGTCTATGTATTCACACATGTATTATGTTTCCGGTTAATACAATTCTAGCATGAACAATAAACATTTATCATGAAATAAGGAAATAAATAATAACTTTATTATTGCCTCTAGGGCATATTTCCTTCAGTCTCCCACTTGCACTAGAGTCAATAATCTAGATCACATCACCATGTGATTAACATCGATAGTTCACATCATCATGTGATTAACACCCATAGTTCACATCGCCATGTGACCAACACCCAAAGGGTTTACTAGATTCAGTAATCTAGTTCACATCGCTTATGTGATTAACACCCAAAGAGTACTAAGGTGTGATCATGTTTTGCTTGTGAGAGAAGTTTAGTCAACGGGTCTGCCATATTCAGATCTGTATGTATTTTGCAAATTTCTATGTCAACAATGCTCTGCACGGAGCTACTCTTAGCTAATTTCTCCCACTTTCAATATATATCCAGATTGAGACTTAGAGTCATCTAGATTAGTGTCAAAATTTGCATCGACGTAACCCTTTACGACGAACCCTTTTTGTCACATCCATAATTGAGAAACATATCCTTATTCCACTAAGGATAATTTTGACCACTATCCAGTGATCTACTCCTAGATCACTATTGTACTCCCTTGCCAAAATCAGTGTAGGGTATACAATAGATCTAGTACACAGCATGGCATACTTTATAGAACCTATGGCCAAGGCATAGGGAATGACTTTCATTCTCTTTCTATCTTCTGTCGTGGTCGTGTTTTGAGTCTTGCTCAATTTCACACCTTGTAACACAGGCAAGAACTCTTTCTTTGACTGTTCCATTTTGAACTACTTCAAAATCTTGTCAAGGTATGTACTCATTGAAAAAACTTATCAAGCGTTTTGATCTATGTCTATAGATCTTGATGCTCAATATGTAAGTAGCTTCACCGAGGTCTTTCTTTGAAAAACTCCTTTCAAATACTCCTTTATGCTTTGCAGAATAATTCTACATTATTTCCGATCAACAATATGTCATTCACATATACTTATCAGAAATGCTGTAGTGCTCCCACTCACTTTCTTGTAAATACAGGCTTCACCGCAAGTCTGTATAAAACTATATGCTTTGATCAACTTATCAAAGCGTGTATTCCAACTCCGAGATGCTTGCACCAGTCCATAGATGAATCGCTGGATCTTGCATATTTTGTTAGAACCTTTAGGATTGACAAAACCTTCTGGTTGCATCATATACAACTCTTCTTTAATAAATCCATTATGGAATGCAGTTTTGTTTATCCATTTGCCAGATTTCATAAAATGCGGCAATTGCTAACATGATTCGGACAGACTTAAGCATAGATACGAGTGAGAAACTCTCATCGTAGTCAACACCTTTAAACTTGTCGAAATTTTTTTGCGACAATTCTAGCTTTGTAGATAGTAACACTACTATCAGCGTCCGTCTTCCTCTTGAAGATCCATTTATTTTCTATGGCTTGCCGATCATCAGGCAAGTCAACCAAAGTCTACACTTTGTTCTCATACGTGGATCCCATCTCAGATTTCATGGCCTCAAGCCATTTTGCGGAATCTGGGCTCATCATCGCTTCCTCATAGTTCACAAGTTCGTCATGGTCTAGTAACATGACTTCCAGAACAGGATCACCGTACCACTCTGGTGCGGATCTCACTCTGGTTTACCTACGAGATTCGGTAGTAACTTGATCTGAGGTTACATGATCATCATCATTAGCTTCCTCACTAATTGGTGTAGTAGTCACAAGAACAGATTTCTGTGATGAACTACTTTCCAATAAGGGAGATGGTACAATTACCTTATCAAGTTTTCTACTTTCCTCCCACTCACTTCTTTCGAGAGAAACTCCTTCTCTAGAAAGTATCCATTCTCAGCAACGAATGTCTTGCCTTCGGATCTGTGATAGAAGGTGTACCCAACAGTCTCCTTTGGGTATCCTATGAAGACATATTTCTTCGATTTGGGTTTGAGCTTATCAGGATGAAACTTTTTCATATAAGCATCACAACCCCAAACTTTAAGAAACGACAACTTTGGTTTCTTGCCAAACCACAGTTCAGATTGTGTCGTCTCAACGGACTTAGATGGTGCCCCTTTTTAACGTGAATGCAGCTGTCTTTAATGCATAACCTCAAAAACGATAGTGGTAAATCGGTAAGAAACATCATAGATTTGCACTATATCTAATAAAGTACGGCTATGACGTTCGGACACACCATTATGCTGTGGTGTTCCAGGTGGCACGAATTTGTGAAACAATTCCACATTGTTTTAATTGAAGACCAAACTCGTAACTCAGATATTTGTTTCCGCGATCAGATCGTAGAAACCTTATTTTCTTGTCACGATGATTTTCCACTTCACTCTGAAATTATTTGAACTTTTCAAATGTTTCAGACTTATGTTTCATCAAGTAGATATACCCATATCTGCTCAAATCATCTGTGAAGGTCAGAAAATAATGATACCCGCTGCAAGCCTTGATATTCATCGGACCACATACATCAGTATGTATGATTTCCAACAAATCTGTTGCTTGCTCCATTGTTCCGGAGAACGGCGTTTTAGTCATCTTGCCCAAGAGACATGGTTCGCAAGCATCAAGTGATTCATAATCAAGTGATTCCAAAATCCCATCAGCATGGAGTTTCTTCATGCGCTTTACACCAATATGACCTAAACGGCAGTGCCACAAACAAGTTGCACTATCATTATTAACTTTGCATCTTTTGGCTTCAATATTATGAATATGTGTATCATTACAATCGAGATCCAACAAACCATTTTCGTTGGTGTGTATGACCATAGAAGGTTTTATTCATGTAAACAGAACAACAATTGTTCTCTAACTTAAATGAATAACCGTATTGCAATAAACATGATCAAATCATATTTATGCTCAACGCAAACACCAAATAACACTTATTTAGGTTCAACATTAATCCCGAAAGTATAGGGACTGTGCGATGATGATCATATCAATCTTGGAACCACTTCCAATACACATCGTCACTTCACCCTTAACTAGTCTCTGTTTATTCTGCAACTCCCGTTTCGAGTTACTAATCTTAGCAACTGAACTAGTACCAAATACTGAGGGGTTGCTATGAACACTAGTAAAGTACACATCAATAACATGTATATCAAATATACCTTTGTTTACTTTGCCATCCTTTCTTATCCACCAAATACTTGGGGTAGTTACGCTTCCAGTGACCAATCCCTTTGCAGTAGAAGCACTTAGTCTCAGGCTTAGGACCAGACTTGGGTTTCTTCACTTGAGCAGCAACTTGCTTGCCGTTCTTCTTGAAGTTCCCCTTCTTCCTTTTGCCCTTTTCTTGAAACTAGTGGTCTTGTCTACCATCAACACTTGATGTTTTTCTTGATTTCTACCTTCGTCGATTTTAGCATCACGAAGAGCTTGGGAATCGTTTCCGTTATCCCTTGCATACTATACTTCATCGCGAAGTTCTACTAACTTGGTGATGGTGACTAGAGAATTCTGTCAATCACTATCTTATCTGGAAGATTAAATCCCACTTGATTCAAGCGATTGTAGTACCCAGACAATCTGAGTACATGCTCACTGCTTGAGCGATTCTCCTCCATCTTGTAGCTTTAGAACTTGTTGGAGACTTCATATCTCCCAACTCGGGTATTTGCTTGAAATATTAACTTCAACTCCTGGAACATCTCATATGGTCCATGACATTCAAAATTTCTTTGAAGTCCCGATTCTAAGCCGTTAAGCATGGTGCACTAAACTATCAAGTAGTCATCATATTGAGCTAGCCAAACGTTCATAACGTCTGCATCTGCTCCTGCAATAGGTCTGTCACCTAGCGGTGCATCAAGGACATAATTTTTCTGTGCAGCAATGAGGATAAACCTCATATCACGGATCCAATCCGCATCATTGCTACTAACATCTTTCAACATAGTTTTTCTCTAGGAACATATCAAAACAAACATAGGGAAGCAACAACGCGAGCTATTGATCTACAGCATAGATATGCTAATACTACTAGGACTAAGTTCATGATAAATTTAAGTTCAATTAATCATATTACTTAAGAACTCCCACTCAGATAGACATCCCTCTAATCATCTAAGTGATCACGTGATCCAAATCAACTAAACCATGTCCGATCATCACGTGAGATGGAGTAGTTTTCAATGGTGAACATGAAGGAAATATGCCCTAGAGGCAATAATAAAGTTATTATTTATTTCCTTATAATCATGATAAATGTTTATTATTCATGCCAGAATTGTATTAACCGGAAACATAATACATGTGTGAATACATAGACAAACAAAGTGTCACTAGTATGCCTCTACTTGACTAGCTCGTTAGTCAAAGATGGTTATGTTTCCTGACCATGAACAATGAGTTGTTATTTTATTAATGGGATCACATCATTAAGAGAATGATCTGATTGACATGACCCATTCCATTAGCTTAGCACCCGATCGTTTAGTATGTTGCTATTGCTTTCTTCATGACTTATACATGTTCCTATGACTATGAGATTATGCAACTCCCGTTTGCCGGAGGAACACTTTGGGTGCTACCAAACGTCACAACGTAACTGGGTGATTATAAAGGAGCATTACAGGTGTCTCCAAAGGTAGATGTTGGGTTGGCGTATTTCGAGATTAGGATTTGTCACTCCGATTGTCGGAGAGGTATCTCTGGGCCCTCTCGGTAATGCACATCACTTAAGCCTTGCAAGCATTGCAACTAAATGAGTTAGTTGCGGGATGATGCATTACAGAACGAGTAAAGAGACTTGCCGGTAACGAGATTGAACTAGGTATTGGAATACCGACGATCGAATCTCGGGCAAGTAACATACCGATGACAAAGGGAACAAAGGGAACAACGTATGTTGTTATGCGGTCTGACCGATAAAGATCTTCGTAGAATATGTAGGAGCCAATATGGGCATCCAGGTCCCGCTATTGGTTATTGACCGGAGACGTGTCTCGGTCATGTCTACATTGTTCTCGAACCCGTAGGGTCCGCACGCTTAAGGTTGCGATGACAGTTATATTATGAGTTTATGCATTTTGATGTACCGAAGGTTGTTCGAGTCCCGGATGTGATCACGGACATGACGAGGAGTCTCGAAATGGTCGAGACATAAAGATTGATATATTGGAAGCCTATGTTTGGATATCGGAAGTGTTCCGGGTGAAATCGGGATTTTACCGGAGTACCGGGAGGTTACCGGAACCCCCGGACTATATGGGCCTTAGTGGGCCTTTAGTGGAAAGGAGAAAGGGGCAGCCCAAGGTGGCGTGCGCCTCCCCCTCCCCTAGTCCTATTAGGACTAGGAGAGGTGGCCGGCCCCCTCTCTCTTCTTCCCCCTCCGCGAATCCTATTCCAACTAGGATTGGGGGGGGGGAATCCTACTCCCAGAGGGAGTAGGACTCTCCTGGCGCGCCACTTGGCCGGCCAGCCTCCCCCCTCTAGTCCTTTATATACTGAGGCAGAGGCACCCTAGAACACACAAGTTGATCCACGTGATCTATTCCTTAGCCGTGTGCGGTGCCCCCAGCCACCATAGTCCTCGATAATACTGTAGCGGAGTTTAGGCGAAGCCCTGCTGCTGTAGTGCATCAAGATCGTCACCACGCCGTCGTGCTGACGGAACTCTTCCCCGACACTTTGCTGGATCGGAGTCCGGGGATCGTCATCGAGCTGAACGTGTGCTCGAACTCGGAGGTGCCGTAGTTTCGGTGCTTGATCGGTTGGATCGTGAAGACGTACGACTACTTCCTCTACGTTGTGTCAGCGCTTCCGCAGTCGGTCTGCGTTGGGTACGTAGACAACACTCTCCCCTCTCGTTGCTATGCATCACATGATCTTGCGTGTGCGTAGGAATTTTTTTGAAATTACTATGAAACCCAACATACCCAACAGAACATCACTATGTTGATCATATCTACTATATGATTCACGCTCGACCTTTCGGTCTCCAGTGTTCCGAGGCCATATCTGCATATGCTAGGCTCGTCAAGTTTAACCTGAGTATTCCGCGTGTGCAAAACTGTCTTGCACCCGTTGTAGATGGACGTAGAGCTTATCACACCCGATCATCACGTGGTGTCTGGGCACGACGAACTTTGGCAACGGTGCATACTCAGGGAGAACACTTTTATCTTGAAATTTAGTGAGAGATCATCTTATAAAGCTACCGTCGAAATAAGCAAAATAAGATGTATACAAGATAAACATCACATGCAATCAAAATATGTTACATGATATGGCCATGATCATCTTGTGCTTTTGATCTCCATCTCCAAAGTACCGTCATGATCTCTATCGTCACCGGCATGACACCATGATCTGCATCATCTTGATCTATATCAATGTGTCGTCACGTGGACGTCTCGCCAACTATTTCTCTTGCAACTATTGCTATCGCATAGCGATAAAGTAAAGCAATTGTTTGGCGCTTGCATCTTATGCAATAGAGAGATGACCATAAGGCATTTGCCAGTTGCCGATAACTTCCACAAAACATGATCATCTCATACAACAACTTATATCTCATCACGTCTTGACCATATCACATCACAACATGCCCTGCAAAAACAAGTTAGACGTCCTCTACTTTGTTTGTTGCAAGTTTTATGTGGCTGCTACGGGCTTAAGCAAGAACCAATCTTACCTACGCATCAAAACCACAACGATAGTTTATCAAGTTGGTGCTGTTTTAACCTTCGCAAGGACCGGGCGTAGCCACACTCGGTTCAACTAAAGTTGGAGAAACTGACACCCGCTAGTCACCTGTGTGCATAGCACGGCGGTAAAACCAGTCTCGCGTAAGCGTACGCGTAATGTCGGTCCGGGCCGCTTCATCCAACAATACCGCCGAACCAAAGTATGACATGCTGGTAAGCAGTATGACTTATATCGCCCACAACTCACTTGTGTTCTACTCGTGCATATAACATCAACACATAAAACCTAGGCTCGGATGCCACTGTCGGGTTATGTAGTAATTTCAAAAATTTCCTACGCACACGCAAGATCATGGTGATGCATAGAAACGAGAGGGGAGAGTGTTGTCCACGTACCCTCGTAGACCGAAAGCGGAAGCGTTATATGAACGCGGTTGATGTAGTCGTACGTCTTCACGATCCGACCGATCCAAGCACCGAAACTACGGCACCTCCGAGTTCTAGCACACGTTCAGCTCGATGACGATCCCCGGACTCCGATCCAGCAAAGTGTCGGGGAAGAGTTCCGTCAGCACGACGGCGTGGTGACGATCTTGATGTTCTACCGTCGCAGGGCTTCGCCTAAGCACCGCTACAATATTATCGAGGATTATGGTGGAAGGGGGCACCGCACACGGCTAAGAGAGCGATCACGAAGATCAACTTGTGTGTCTATGGGGTGCCCCCTGCCCCCGTATATAAAGGAGTGGAGGAGGGGAGGGCCGGCCCTCTCTATGGCGCGCCCTAGGGGAGTCCTACTCCCACCGGGAGTAGGATTCCCCCTTTCCTAGTCCAACTAGGAGTCCTTCCAAGTATTAGGAGTAGGAGACAAGGAAGGGGAAGAGGGAAGAGAAGGAAGGAGGGGGCGCAGCCCCTCCCCCTAGTCCAATTCGGACTAGGCCTTGGGGGGGCGCGCGGCCTGCCTCTCCCTCTCCCCTAAAGCCCAATAAGGCCCATATACTTCTTCTCCCGTATTCCCGTAACTCCCCGGTACTCCGAAAAATACCCGAACCACTCGGAACCTTTCCGATGTCCGAATATAGTCGTCCAATATATCGATCTTTACGTCTCGACCATTTCGAGACTCCTCGTCATGTCCCCGATCTCATCCGGGACTCCGAACTCCTTCGGTACATCAAAACTCATAAACTCATAATATAACTGTCATCGAAACCTTAAGCATGCGGACCCTACGGGTTCGAGAACAATGTAGACATGACGGAGACACGTCTCCGGTCAATAACCAATAGCGGAACCTGGATGCTCATATTGATTCCCACATATTCTACAAAGATCTTTATCAGTCAGACCGCATAACAACATACGTTGTTCCCTTTGTCATCGGTATGTTACTTGCCCGAGATTCGATCGTCGGTATCTCAATACCTAGTTCAATCTCGTTACCGGCAAGTCTCTTTACTCGTTCCGTAATACATCATCTCGCAACTAACTCATTAGTTGCAATGCTTGCAAGGCTTATGTGATGTGCATTACTGAGAGGGCCCAGAGATACCTCTCTGACAATCGGAGTGACAAATCTTAATCTCGAAATACGCCAACCCAACATGTACCTTTGGAGACACCTGTAGATCACCTTTATAATCACCCAGTTACGTTGTGACGTTTGGTAGCACACAAAGTGTTCCTCCGGCAAACGGGAGTTGCATAATCTCATAGTCATAGGAACATGTATAAGTCATGAAGAAAGCAATAGCAACATACTAAACGATCGGGTGCTAAGCTAATGGAATGGGTCATGTCAATCAGATCATTCACCTAATGATGTGATCTCGTTAATCAAATAACAACTCTTTGTCCATGGTTAGGAAACATAACCATCTTTGATTAACGAGCTAGTCAAGTAGAGGCATACTAGTGACACTCTGTTTGTCTATTGATTCACACATGTATTATGTTTCCGGTTAATACAATTCTAGCATGAATAATAAACATTTATCATGAAATAAGGAAACAAATAATAACTTTATTATTGCCTCTAGGGCATATTTCCTTCAGTACTTCCGCCGGTGCTTTCGGATGCACACAAGTATTTTACTAGCCATTGCAAAAGCCGCTCAGAAATATGTTGGCTGGTTCAAGCTCTAGAGAAATGCATGTGGAGAGATAAGTGCATGCCCTCTGATGAAGTGCATTGCGGCTACTCGATTCTTAGCATACGGGTATTTGGCCGATGCAATTGATGATATACTACATTGGTGAAGACACAATCATGGAGCCTGTTCGAAGGTTCTCTAAAGCAATGATCGTTGTCTTTGGCCTAGAGTACCTGAGAGCACCAACTGAGGAAGACACCCAGAGGGTTCAATGCTTCCATCAAGTTTTACATGGTAACAGAGCCTCTTCCTCGATAGATTGGATAGAGATCGCATCTAGCTACCCAGGCGGCCGCAACTATGTCCACCACCTCCGCCGCCATGACATTCAGCACCATGAGTGCACTCACCACCACCTCCTCCTCCGCTTTTCGTCATCATCCACCTCCACCAATTCCTTCCTCGGATCGCCGCCGCAAGAGAAGCTAGAGAGGGGCAACTTCCTGCTATGGAAGGCCGTCGTCCTACCTCAGATCAAGGGCGTGCAGATGAAGCATCATCTTGACGCGACGAGCCAGGCACCGCTGGCCACCCTCACCATTACCAAGGATGACAAAGAAGAACATGTGATAAACTTTGCGAGACCCCTCTGGTACGCACAGAAGCAACAACTCCAAGGTTACTTGATGGGCTCTCTCTCCCGCGACGTCCTTGCAGAAGTTGCCACGCTCCAGACGCCGACCAATGTCTGGCACTCCATCCATTACATGTTCGCCGTCCAGAGTCAAGATCAAGCAATCAACATCCGCATGGAGCTCATGAACCTTCAAAAAGGTAATATGACCATGGCTGAGTATCTTGGAAAGATTAAGAGTCTCACCAACAAAGTAGCCTGCACCGCCACCGTGCTCTCTTCCAGAGATCGTGTCCAAGATCTTGGTCGGGCTGGACATGGATAAAATCCAGTGGTCTCGGCTCTTGCTGCTGGGGTGGAGCCGATCACCGTTCAGGAGCTATACAGCAAGCTCCTGAGCTTTGACGCCTGCCTCAGTCGCCTTCAGGGCGCCAACCTTTGCCAATCCTCCGCCAACTCTGTCTCGCATGGACGCGGCCGTGGGCGCGGTCACCATGCGCATCACGGCGGTGGGCGTTGGCGCGGCAACAACCAGGGCGACGGCGGCTACAATAGCAGCTACAACAACACCGGCAATAGATCAGAGGGTGGCGACTTCAACAACAACACCAGCCGCCACCCCTCCTCCTCCTCCTCCCATGGTCGCCCTCGCTACCAACTTTGCAAGAAGGCCAGCCATGAGGTTATGGACTGCTGGCACAGCTTTGATGAAGACTACATCCCTGATGCTCGCCATGTTGCTGTAGCTATGCGTGAGCAAGGATGAGATGGAGTGTGGTATGCTAACTCCGGTGCAACGGATCATGTCACAAGTGAACTAGAGCAACTTGCTCTATGTGAAAAGTACCACGACAATGATCAAATTCACACCGCAAGCAGTGGAGGTATGGATATTCGACACACTGGTCAAGCTTTTTATTAATTCCCATATCCTACCCCATCACATCCGAAGCACTTAGTCGCAAGCGTCGTCAAGTCTACTCTTCCATCAAGCCCTCTTTGGCAAGGTGGCATCAAAGATTAGAATATCTGTCTTCAGTCATAGTTAAGCAAGTAGTCAGTAAAGGCAATATTTCTGTCACATAGCCCAATTAGTGATTCTGTTTGTGAAGCTTGTCAATCTGCCAAGAGTCACCAAATTCCCTATCCTAGGTCAAGTAGTGTTTCTCATGCTCCTTTAGAGCTTATTTTTAGTGATGTATGGGGTCATGCCAGAGATTATTTTGGAAGAAAAAAATATTATGTCAGTTTCATTGATGGCTATAGCAAGTTTACTTGGATTTATTTGCTCAAGTATAAATCTGAAGTTTTTTTTTCTGTGTTCCGAGAGTTTCAAAAAACTTGTCGAAAGACACTTTGACAAGAAAATTTTAACAGTCCAAAGTGACTGGGAAGGGGAGTATGAGAAGCTCAACTCCTTCTTTCGTAGCATAGGCATTGAACACCATGTGTCTTGTCCTCATGCTCACCAACAAAACGGCTCTGCCGAGCGTAAACATCGCCACATTGTTGAAGTTGGTCTCTCTCTACTTGCTCATGCCTCCATGCCTCTCAAATATTGGGACGAAGCCTTTATTACTACCACATATCTTATTAATCGTTTGCCTAGCAAAGTCATTGGCAATACTACTCCATTGGAACGTCTCTATCATCAAAAACCATATTACAACTCTCTCAAAATTTTTGGGTTTGCTTGTTATCCCATTCTTCGTCCATACAATCGTCATAAACTTGAGTTTTGTTCTACTCAATGTGTTTTTCTTGGCTATAGTAATCTTCACAAAGGGTATAAGTGCCTAGAAATTGCTACTGGACGTATTTATATTTCTCGAGATGTTATTTTTGATGAAACTCTTTTTCCTTTTGTTGAACTTCATCCCAATGCAGGAGCCCTTCTCCGTGCTGAAATAGCTCTTCAAATAAAACTGACCATGTGAAAAATTCCATAGAAAGTTGTAATTCTGTAGATTTTGGCCATCATTTTATGTGTGCAGATATGGACGAAACATGCACGGGATCCCACACTGATTCGGCTGGCAGCGGCGCTAGATCCCATGTTGATTCCCGCGCCAGCCCTTCTGTCCCTGTCAGCGCGCGATCCAAGGAGTATCGCTCCCCCTGCATGCATCCAGTCGCGCGCGGGTGGCTGGCCTGGTGGACCCTGCCTATCACGATGCGCGGTCGGCTGAGTTCGCCAGCCCAGGCAAGGGTGCAGACAACACATGCGCGCGCGTGGCCGACAGCACCCACATGGTGGAGCCCGCCAGCGCAGGCCCGAGCGGGGGACTTATCACCGTGTGCCACATGTCCGCGAGTCGACACGGCAGTCAAAGCGGCTGGCGACAGGGGAACACCTGAGGCATCAGAGGCTTTAGGTTTAGTAGGTTCAGCTCTAGAGCCTGGATCTTCTGTGTCAAATCATGCGTCTCCTGCATTGGGATCTTCTGTGCCTCCATCAGTAGCTCTGCCCCAGGTTCCTCGTTGGCACACCAGTTCACAGTTAGGTATTGTCAAAGATAAAGAATATACTGATGGTATAGTATGATATGACAGAATCAAACGTGCTTTTCTTAGTAGTATTGGAGAACCAACTCATTTGCGTAGTGCTCTAGCTCATAAAGAATGGAAGGATGCTATGGATAATGAATATGATGCACTCATGAAAAATAAAACCTGGCATCTAGTACCATCAAGAAAAGGTAGCAATATTATAGATTGTAAATGGGTATACAAGATAAAGAGAAAATTTGATGGAAGTATAGACACATACAACGCTAGACTAGTTGCCAAAGGGTGTAAGAAGAGGTTTGGTATTATTTATGAGGATACATTTAGTACTGTTGTTAAGGCAGCTACCATTCAACTTGTATTGTCTATTTCTATTTCCAGAGGTTGGAGTTTGCAACAGCTAGATGTTCAGAACACATTTCTTCATGGTGTTCTTGGGGAAGAAGTGTTCATGCGGCAGCCACCTGGATATGAGAATCAAAGCACACCACATTATGTTTGTAAGTTGGATAAAGCTTTCTATAGTTTGAAACAAGCCCCAAGAGCTTGGTGCTCAGGGTTGAGCATGCAGTTACAACAACTTGGGTTTACACCATCTAAAGTAGATACCTCATTGTTCTTTTATGATAAAGACAATATCACTATATTTGTGCTTGTTTATGTTGATGATATAATTGTTGCTAGTTCAAGTTCAGATGCTAACACTTGTTTGTTTAAAGATCTAAAGTTCGAGTTTGCTCTCAAAGATTTGGGAGATCTTCACTACTTTTTCTTGGCATAGAGGTCAAGCAGGTCAAGGATGGTATACTTCTCACACGGGAAAAGTACACTATTGATATACTCAGGAGAGTAGGACTAGACAATTACAAACCTGTGAGTACACCAATTTCAACTTCTGAAAAGCTTACAATTGAGAGTGGAGAAGCACTTGGACCAGAGGATGCAACTAATTACAGAAGTGTTGTGGGTGATTTACGATATCTGACTCTTACACGTCCTAATATTTCTTACTCTGTGAACAAGGTATGCCAATATTTACATGCACCTAGGATAACTCACTGGACCGCAGTCAAGAGGATTTTAAGTTATCTTAAGTTTTCAGAAGGACTTGGACTTCAGATTACCAAGTCTCCAACTATGCTTGTTACTTCATATTCTGATGCAGACTAGGCAGGGTGTGCTAATGATAGAAGATCTGCAAGTTGTTTTGCTATGTTTCTGGGAACTAATCTTGTATCATGGAGTGCAAGAAAATAGGCTATTGTGTCAAGGTCAAGTACAGAGGCTTAATATAAAGCTTTGGCAAATGCTACATCAGAAGTAATGTGGATAGAGACGTTGCTCTATGAACTTGGAATTAAGGCTCCACATGCTGCTAGATTATGGTGTGATAATATTGGTGTAGCCTATCTTTGAGCTAATCCTGTTTTTCATGCACGCACTAAACACATTGAGGTTGATTTCCACTTTGTCAAAGAAAGGGTAGCTCAAAATCTACTTGATATTCGGTTTATACCTACTGGAGATCAACTTGCTGATGGCTTCCCAAAACCTCTCACTACGAGGAGGTTGGATGAGTTCAAGTACAATCTCAACCTTGGGTAAGTTTCTTGAGGTTTAGATTGAGGGGGAGTGTTAGGATATGTTGTATAGAGATAGGAAATGAGTTTAACTTGTAATCTCTTTCTATCTCCTCTTCTGTTCTGATTTCTCTACCAACCTTCTATAACGATCGATCTCTTCTTGTAAGCCATGGCACCCATGATATATATACAACCACGACCCGAGCAATGGGTTCAACGCTTCCATCTAGTTTTACAAGTATTACTTTGTATAATAATTTTTGGCAAAATAATTTGGGTTAGATCTGCACACACGCATTCCCCTTATCACTATCAATATCCTGGTTTGCTGCATGCATGGCCCTTCCTTGTCCTTTCCGGTCCACCATCAATTCCCATATCATAATCCATCTATCTCCTTGTCGACGACATCTCTGTAGGGAGAGACCACGAGAAGCAACTTGCTTGGGATGTGGCAATGGAGGGAGAGGATTCTTTGCCGACAGTGCACATGCATGTTAGTGAACTTCATTTCAACTATGAGTGTGTGGACTATTACAAAGCATTGAGTCGGTGGTTCAACTCACAGCGGCGACTGGCCAAATTTGTGAGTTCACATATTGGAGCATGGCAGGATGTGTTTCAAATGATGACACCCATGCACTTGTGATGTAAATATCAAATAATCAAATCATATTTGCGCAAAGTTGTAGAATCCACAAAATATTTATATTTTTGGTGATTATTTTAAATGTTGTTATTTTAATAGCAAGTTAACAATCACAAATCAAGTGATAATGCAATGGAACATTTAACCACATTTGACTGAAAAGCTGTAAAATAGCATTGCTAGTTATTCAATGGAAGCTTCTCGTAAATACCTTGTATACTCTACAATATTCTACTGGTATATATCTAACAAATAAAATAAATTTCTGTCAACATTTTCATTAGATCTTACAAATTTAGGGAGATCAGACAATATTCAAAGATATTAAAATATATGTGAACACACACAAAAATATGTAGCAAAGCTCACCATAATTTACATGTGACAAAACTATTATGGGGTCAATGCTAGCGTAGTAATATAAAATTTTTGGTAATGATGGTTTTACTTTTGTAACATTGAGTTTTAGAAGTATACAAAATTAGTATAAATATTAAACGTGCCTAAAAGAAGCTTCAAAAAGTCTTAATAATAATTAGACTCCGGGGCACGCCCTGAGCGCTCCTCCTAGGCATACCTGTGCGTAACAATCAAGCTTGCGTAGTTATGAACGTGCTTATTCGATCTGGAGAAGCACAACCAGCATAAATAAGCTACAAATGTTGAAGAACAAAGTGCACTTGAGAGAAACAAATTATTAGTGTGCATTCATGTGGCATATTAAGCAGACCAAGGCAGGAGATCTATATTAGTTGGTATTTCATAGTCTTACATGGTGAATGCCAGAGCACAACCATCTAATGAAATTGAAGCCTAATATGTTCCAATTAGATCGAAGCCTAAGATGCTCCAAAAGACGTTAATGTCCAAAAGGCGCTAGCGGCTTTGTGTCTAGAGGTGATGAACCATCAGCGCAAGGCAGCACCCTTCGTTGTTCTTGGAATGAAAGTCATGGATGTCACACTCATGGATGTTGGCATGACGACGAAAGCATGACCAATTCGTCGTGATAGTGGCCCTCTTGTCGGTTCCAAGTATAAATCAGGTGTCGTAGCTCACGGTGCCATCAGCCGTCTTGAGTGCGAGGTTGTCATTGTCTTCACAAATGTACCTCTGGAGTTTTTCATCTATATACTCCACCTGGAAGTACTGTCTAGACAGAGAAAAGTAGTCCGTTAATCATAATAAGTTTCATTAAAAATGTTTCTTCTACTACAACAACCTTCCATTGAAGCCCGCAAATATTCCATTATTTTTAGTAGGAAACAAAAAAGGAACAATGAAACAATTATACGTCTAGAGGTACAAAACAAAAAGTAGATATCAAACCAATTAGCTAAAAGAGTAAAAGACCCAGCAATAAAATACTTGTCTATATTTGCACTGAAACTATTATAACACTAGATGACATGTTGCTCCAAATCGCGCAAGGTCCCATTTAAGAGCATAAGTTATTTGCAAATAAAGGTGTGACGTAATAAGAAGTATTTTGTACCAAATGTAGCCGTGTAAGAAATAAAATGTCAAAATTAAAAAAGATCCCTCAAGATAAAACATGTGACTGATTAGTGTAAGCCACATTGCTTCTATTTTTGAAACATATGACTTGGATAGTTGTAAACATTGCTGATACACTGGAACCAACATAAAACTTGATAACATAGGATTAGTGAATGTGCAGTACAATGTATATGTTCCGTCTTAGGGATATGGTACATTACACTTTAGCACTTGAATCAATATAATAGAAACTTTACCATTTTGACATTCCTCAACATAAGGAGCTTGTAACAAATCTGGAACCACTACAGCCGTATAGGAGTACACATTAGTACACTTATGATCTAATATCTTTATTGACATTACTCAACATAAGGAGCTTGTAACAAATCTGGAACCACTACAGCCGTATAGGAGTACACATTAGTACACTTATGATCTAATATCTTTAGAAATAGCTGTAACTCATTTATTGTAAGATGGTTACTCTGAGTATGAAATCACTCTAGCTATATACAAATTAGTACATACGAAAATTCTCTTTAGTGTTTCCATGCTGCCTGTCTACGCACGTCAGTTATTTTCTGAAAGAACAAACTAGACTAAGATAGCATTAGTGTGTTGCATCTTACTCAAGTTAGCAGAAGATGAGAATGATTGCCGACAAAAAGGGGAGAAGGATATAATAACCTTAAAACATCCAAGGAAGTAACGTGTGATCCACTCATCCATGACTCATTATGAGAACTTGGTACAAATATGTGAAGTGTGAAGTCTAATTTTAAATTATCTTACAACAAAACTATAGCACCCAGAAACAACAAAATGAATAGAAATATGGCATCACATGTCACATATTGTGTTGCATTAAAAACTAAAGAGTGCAAGGCATAACTTTTCAACAAAGGGTGGATTTTATTGACTCAAAATGAAGCATCAAGTGGATACAAACACAATGAGTACACACCCGGCCTCTGCATAGCTAGGATGCACACAGCCAACACCAACGCACGCACACTAAAAAACTCGCCGGCAAAATGTAAAGTCATACAAGACCGAAGCTATGCAGAAGCAAGGAAAAAAACCCCGAAAGTGATCGACAAACTATGACAATGACCATATATATCTGCACGAACCATCTTTTGACAATAGAAGGACAACGAGATTCTTCAACGGAAACGCCTTCATGAAGGGAACGGCGCTAAAGCACCTTCGTCACCGGATCCGACCAGTAAAAGTTAGATTCTAGGTTTTCGCCCTGAAGAAATATTGGATTCCAAGAAAGAAAAGTCATATACAAAGATTAAAATTGTTGTTCTATTTACAGTGATGGGTGTGTTAACCATTATGCTTGGTTGTCTTGTCCTTTTCTGGAGAAGGAGGAAGTACAAGCCATCCCTGGAACTACCAATGAGTTCCAATAGCGGCCTCAATATCTTTTCAAACATGCAAATAAAGAAGGGAATGAAGAATTTCTCTGAAAAACTTGGAAAAGGTGGTTTCGGTTGTGTTTATAAGGGGCCATTGACATGTTTCTCTCTAGTGGCAGTCAAATGGCTAAAAAGCATCGGACAAGCGGAAAAGCAATTCCGAGCGACAATTGGCATAATACACCACATGAATCTTGTCCGGTTATTAGGTTCTCGTGCCGAAGGGCGAAAAAGGTTGATGGTATATGAGTACATGGAGAACGGTTCTTTGAGTTCTCATTTGTTTTCGAAGAGTCCGGCTATATTGACCTGGGATCTCCGTTACCATATAGCAGTTGGAACCGCAAGAGGCTTGGCTTATCTCCATGAGGATGCATTATACACTGTGACATTAAGCCAGACAATGTACTTCTTGATGCAGAGTTTTGCCCCAAGATTGCGGACTTTGGCATGGCCAAGCTTCTTGGTCGAGATTTCAGTCTCGGGGGCCGGGACGGTCCACCGCCGCCGCCACGCTCGCCGGCTTCTTCGTTGGCGTCGGCTCCGTTCCCCGATGGCCAACGGTCAGTTCAAACGCGGGTAGGTCAATGTGAGCTGGCAGGTGGCAGTGGGACAGCCTTTGCGGTCCGGATAGGGCCGAATCCGGTCGGCCTGTCTGGTGCAGAAAGCGTGGAGGGCCCGGTGGCAGCCTCTTGTCGCCACATGGAGGCGATGGAAAGTAGGGCAGCTGAGACGCGTGGCGAGTTGCAAGAGGGCCAGGAAAGGTGTGGTTCGAGAAAATTGGAGACCCCGCAGCCGGGTGCAGCGAATTCGCCGCGCTCGGTGAATCAATCAGAAGACGGGTCGCGTCCGTGGCAGGATGGTGGGTTGGTCAGATCAGGACAGCTTGAACCTGCGGCGGGGGACCAATCGCCCTTGCAGTCGATTAGGATTGGGCAGTGGGAGCTTCAGGCCGGTGCAGGAGATTCGCTCGGCTCCCTAGGCTTGTCGCTGTGTGGGATTCACGCATGGACCGAGGTGGATTGTGTCCGTTTGGATGGATCCACGCGGATTAATATGGGAGCGCGGGAGGATCCTTTGGGCCCCACTTTGCATGCGGGCGGGATGCAGCCATGCACATCGAGAGGCCAGTGGTTCTTGGTGAGACTTTCGGAGGAACAGGGAGGAAATGCTTCAACCCCTTCGCCTGGGCAGGCCCATGAGCAGGGGGAGACGCCACGGAGGCCCCCCCGCTAGACCGTCGCCCCAGGAATAGGTCTTGCAGCTCTGCTCTGAGCTGCGTCGGGCCCTCTCACCGATGCTAGCTCAACCTACAGTGAGGGAGTTTCCCAAGAAGCAGCGCATGCCGCGGCAGAAAAGGCCACCTGTGTCTTCCCCACGCCGGAGTGTGCGGCTGGCCAAGGGCGGTCGTGGCTCAAAAGCCTCGAAGTAGCATGCAGTTCTCATCAGGAAATTATGCTTGGCGAATGAAGGAAATCAAATCGATGATGAGGTGCTCCAAGCATATGTGAAGCTTTTCGACAAGCCGCTACTTGACTGTCATGTGAAGGCAATCTTGGCCTTGTTTGGTTGGGACGGGTCGATCCTTCCCTTGCAGAGCGAGGAGGAGGTGTGGGTGGATGCCCGGTAGATCAATCAGGGCCGATGGTGGATCCTGTGGGTATTGTCAATGACGCCACATCCACCCAAAATCCTAGTGTGGAATGTTAGAGGGTTAAATTCGCCAGCCCGAAGAAGTGACGTGTACCAAGTAGTAGTGGCAGCGAATGTGAGTATTGTGTGCCTCCAGGAAACCAAAATGGAGTTGATCTCGGATGAGGTGGTTTGGCAATGCTCGGGTAATAAATTCAGAAACTTCTATTACGTCCCTGCAGTTGGCACGCGTGGTGGAATCCTGCTTGCTTGGGATAGTTTAGTGGTCTTGCTCTCTAACCGGTACATGACGACAAACACGTTAACGACGCTGGTGTTGTAAGAAGGAGTGGCACACTGGTGGTTAACTGGGGTCTATGGGCCGCAAAGTGACGCGGACAAAGTTGAGTTCCTCACGGAACTTGCGGATATAAGGGACCTACATGTGGGGCCGTGGGCCTTGCTGGGTGACATCAACCTTTTGGTCTCTCAGGAAGACAAGAACAGGCCTAACACGAATAGAGGGATGATGGCGTGCTTCCGCGCTTTGCTCAATAGGCTGGAGCTAAAAGAGATGTATCTTAATGGACATCGTTACACCTGGAGTAATGAGCAGAGGGATCCCACCTTGGAGAAGATAGACCATGTCTTTGTCACAAACACTTGGGAGGATATCTACCCAAGGAACTTGCTCACAACTTTGGGTTGCACAGTGTCTGATCATTACCCGCTTTTGATAGATCTGGATGCAGAGTTGCACCTTGGCAAGCGCTTCAAATTTGAGAGCTTCTGGCCTAAAGTGGGGGGGGGGGGTTTCTTTGAGGTTGTAGTGGAAGCTAGGGATTCTATTGCTGTGGAGGGCAACACGTGAAGGAAATATGCCCTAGAGGCAATAATAAAGTTATTATTTATTTCCTTATATCATGATAAAAGTTTATTATTCATGCTAGAATTGTATTAACCGGAAACACAATACATGTGTGAATAAATAGACAAACAGAGTGTCACTAGTATGCCTCTACTTGACTAACTCGTTAATCAAAGATGGTTATGTTTCCTAACCATGGACAAAGAGTTGTCATTTGATTAACGGGATCACATCATTAGTTGAATGATCTGATTGACATGACCCATTCCATTAGCTTAGCACCCGATCGTTTAGTATGTTGCTATTGCTTTCTCTTCATGACTTATACATGTTCCTATGACTATGAGATTATGTAACTCCCGTGTGCCGGAGGAACACTTTGTGTGCTACCAAACGTCACAACGTAACTGGGTGATTATAAAGGTGCTCTACAGGTGTCTCCAAAGGTACATGTTGGGTTGACGTATTTCGAGATTAGGATTTGTCACTCCGATCGTCGGAGAGGTATCTCTGGGCCCTCTCGGTAATGCACATCACTTAAGCCTTGCAAGCATTGCAACTAATGAGTTAGTTGCAGGATGATGTATTACGGAACGAGTAAAGAGACTTGCCGGTAACGAGATTGAACTAGGTATTGGATACCGACGATCGAATCTCGGGCAAGTAACATACCGATGACAAAGGGAACAACGTATGTTGTTATGCGGTTTGACCGATAAAAGATCTTCGTAGAATATGTAGGAACCAATATGGGCATCCAGGTCCCGCTATTGGTTATTGACCAGAGACGTGTCTCGGTCATGTCTACATTGTTCTCGAACCCGTAGGGTCCGCACGCTTAAGGTTTCGATGATAGTTATATTATGAGTTTATGCGTTTTGATGTACCGAAGGTTGTTCAGAGTCCCGGATGTGATCACGGACATGACAAGGAGTCTCGAAATGGTCGAGACATAAAGATTGATATATTGGAAGCCTATGTTTGGATATCGGAAGTGTTCCGGGTGAAATCGGGATTTTACCGGAGTACCGGGAGGTTACCGGAACCCCCCGGGAGATATATGGGCCTTAGTGGGCCTTAGTGGAAGAGAGGATAGGTAGCCAGAGATGGGCCGCACGCCCCTCCCCTCCCTTGGTCCGAATAGGACAAGGAGAGGGGGCCGGCCCCCCTTCCTCTTTTCCCCCCTCCATGAATCCTATTCCAACTAGGAAAAGGGGGGAGTCCTACTCCCAGAGGGAGTAGGACTCCTCCTGGCGCGCCTCTCCTGGCCGGCCGCACCCCCCCTTTGAGCCTTTATATACGGAGGCAGGAGCACCACCTAGAGACACAAGTTGATCCACGTGATCATATTCTTAGCCGTGTGCGGTGCCCCCTTCCACCATAGTCCTCGATAATATTGTAGTAGTGCTTAGGCGAAGCCCTACGACATTAGTACATAAAGATCGTCACCACACCGTCGTGCTGACGGAACTCTTCCCCGACACTTTGCTGGATCGGAGTCCGGGGATCGTCATCGAGCTGAACGTGTGCTTGAACTCGGAGGTGCCGTAGTTTCGGTGCTTGATCGGTCGGGCCGTGAAGACGTACGACTACATCAACCAAGTTAACGCTTCCGTTGTCGATATACAAGGGTATGTAGATCACACTCTCCCCTCTCGTAGCGATACATCACCATGATCTTGCGTGTGCGTAGGAAATTTTTTGAAATTACTACGTTCCCCAACAGTGGCATCCGAGCCTAGGTTTTATGTGTTGATGTTATATGCACGAGTAGAACAAAGTGAGTTGTGGGCGATATAAGTCATACTGCTTACCAGCATGTCATACTTTGGTTTGGCGGTATTGTTAGACGAAGCGGCCCGGACCGACATTACGCGTATGCTTACGCGAGACCGGTTCTCCCGACGTGCTTTGCACATAGGTGGCTTGCGGGTGACAGTTTCTCCAACTTTAGTTGAACCGAGTGTGGCTACGCCCGGTTCTTGCGAAGGTTAAAACAACACCAACTTGACAAACTATCGTTGTGGTTTTGATGCGTAGGTAAGATTGGTTCTTGCTTAAGCCCGTAGCAGCCACGTAAAACTTGCAACAACAAAGTAGAGGACATCTAACTTGTTTTTGCAGGGCATGTTGTGATGTGATATGGTCAAGACATGATGCTAAATTTTATTGTATGAGATGATCATGTTTTGTAACCGAGTTATCAGCAACTGGCAGGAGCCATATGGTTGTCGCTTTATTGTATGCAATGCAATCGCGCTGTAATGCTTTACTTTATCACTAAGCGGTAGCGATAGTCGTGGAAGCATAAGATTGGCGAGACGACAACGATGCTACGATGGAGATCAAGGTGTCGCGCCGGTGACGATGGTGATCATGACGGTGCTTCGGAGATGGAGATCACATGCACAAGATGATGATGGCCATATCATATCACTTATATTGATTGCATGTGATGTTTATCTTTTATGCATCTTATCTTGCTTTGATTGACGGTAGCATTATAAGATGATCTCTCACTAAATTATCAAGAAGTGTTCTCCCTGAGTATGCACCATTGCGATAGTTATTCGTGCTGAGACACCACGTGATGATCGGGTGTGATAGGTTCTACGTTCAAATACAACGGGTGCAAAACAGTTGCACACGCGGAATACTCAGGTTATACTTGACGAGCCAAGCATATACAGATATGGCCTCGGAACACAGAGACCGAAAGGTCGAGCGTGAATCATATAGTAGATATGATCAACATAGTGATGCTCACCAATGAAACTACTCCATCTCACGTGATGATCGGACATGGTTTAGTTGATTTGGATCACGTAATCACTTAGAAGATTAGAGGAATGTCTATCTAAGTGGGAGTTCTTAAGTAATATGATTAATTGAACCTAAATTTATCATGAACTTAGTACCTAATAGTATCTTGCTTATGTATGTTTGATTGTAGATAGATGGCCCGTGTTGTTGTTCCGTTGAATTTTAATACGTTCCTTGAGAAAGCAAAGTTGAAAGATGATGGTAGCAATTACACGGACTGGGTCTGTAACTTGAGGATTATCCTCATTGCTGCACAGAAGAATTACGTCCTGGAAGCACCGCTGGGTGCCAGGCCTGCTGCTGGAGCAACACCAGATGTTATGAACGTCTGGCAGAGCAAAGCTGATGACTACTCGATAGTTCAATGTGCCATGCTTTATGGCTTAGAACCGGGACTTCAACGACGTTTTGAATGTCATGGGGCATATGAGATGTTCCAGGAGTTGAAGTTAATATTTCAAGCAAATGCCCGGATTGAGAGATATGAAGTCTCCAATAAGTTCTATAGCTGCAAGATGGAGGAGAACAGTTCTGTCAGTGAGCATATACTCAAAATGTCTGGGTATAATAATCACTTGATTCAAATGGGAGTTAATCTTCCAGATGATTGCGTCATTGACAGAATTCTCCAATCACTGCCACCAAGCTACAAGAGCTTCGTGATGAACTATAATATGCAAGGGATGAATAAGACTATTCCCGAGCTCTTCGCAATGCTAAAAGCTGCGGAAGTAGAAATCAAGAAGGAGCATCAAGTGTTGATGGTCAACAAGACCACTAGTTTCAAGAAAAAGGGCAAAGGGAAGAAGAAGGGGAACTTCAAGAAGAAAAACAAGAAAGTTGCTGCTCAAGAGAAGAAACCCAAGTCTGGACCTAAGCCTGAAACTGAGTGCTTCTACTGCAAGCAGACTGGTCACTGGAAGCGGAACTTCCCCAAGTATTTGGCGGATAAGAAGGATGGCAAGGTGAACAAAGGTATATGTGATATACATGTTATTGATGTGTACCTTACTAATGCTCGCAGTAGCACCTGGGTATTTGATACTGGTTCTGTTGCTAATATCTGCAACTCGAAACAGGGACTACGGATTAAGCGAAGATTGGCTAAGGACGAGGTGACGATGCGAGTGGGAAACGGTTCCAAAGTCGATGTGATCGCAGTCGGCACGCTACCTCTACATCTACCTTCGAGATTAATATTAGACCTAAATAATTGTTATTTGGTGCCAGCGTTAAGCATGAACATTATATCTGGATCTTGTTTGATGCAAGACGGTTATTCATTTAAATCAGAGAATAATGGTTGTTCTATTTATATGAGTAATATCTTTTATGGTCATGCACCCTTGAAGAGTGGTCTACTCTATTGAATCTCGATAGTAGTGACACACATATTCATAATGTTGAAGCCAAAAGACACAGAGTTGATAATGATGGTGCAACTTATTTGTGGCACTGCCGTTTAGGTCATATCGGTGTAAAGCGCATGAAGAAACTCCATACTGATGGACTTTTGGAACCACTTGATTATGAATCACTTGGTACTTGCGAACCGTGCCTCATGGGCAAGATGATTAAAACACCGTTCTCCGGTACAATGGAGAGAGCAACAGATTTGTTGGAAATCATACATACAGATGTATGTGGTCCGATGAATATTGAGGCTCGTGGAGGATATCGTTATTTTCTCACCTTCACAAATGACTTAAGCGGATATGGGTATATCTACTTAATGAAACATAAGTCTGAAACATTTGAAAAGTTCAAAGAATTTCAGAGTGAAGTTGAAAATCATCGTAACAAGAAAATAAAGTTTCTACGATCTGATCGTGGAGGAGAATATTTGAGTTACGAGTTTGGTGTACATTTGAAACAATGCGGAATAGTTTCGCAACTCACGCCACCCGGAACACCACAGCGTAATGGTGTGTCCGAACGTCGTAATCGTACTTTACTAGATATGGTGCGATCTATGATGTCTCTTACTAATTTACCGCTATCATTTTGGGGTTATGCTTTAGAGACGGCCGCATTCACGTTAAATAGGGCACCATCAAAATCCTCTGGGACGACGCCTTATGAACTATGGTTTGGCAAGCAACCAAAGTTGTCGTTTCTGAAAGTTTGGGGCTGCGATGCTTATGTGAAAAAGCTTCAACCTGATAAGCTCGAACCCAAATCGGAGAAATGTGTCTTCATAGGATATCAAAAGGAGACTATTGGATACACCTTCTATCACAGATCCGAAGGCAAGACTTTTGTTGCTAAGTTCAAAAACTTTCTGGAGAAGGAATTTCTCTCAAAAGATGTGAGTGGGAGGGAAGTAGAACTTGACGAGGTAACTGTACCTGCTCCCTTATTGGAAAGTAGTACATCACAGAAACCTGTTTCTGCGACACCTACACCAATTAGTGAGGAAGCTAATGATAATGATCATGAAACTTCAGGACAAGATACTACTGAAACTCGTAGATCAACCAGATTGAGATCCGCGCCAGAGTGGTACGGTAATCCTGTTCTGGAAGTCATGCTGCTAGATCATGATGAACCTACGAACTATGAAGAAGCGATGGTGAGCCCAGATTCCGCAAAATGGCTTGAAGCCATGAAATCTGAGATGGGATCCATGTATGAGCACCAAGTGTGGACTTTGGTTGATATGCCCGATCATCGGCAAGCAATTGAGAATAAATGGATCTTCAAGAAGAAGACTGACGCTGACGGTAATATTACTGTCTACAAAGCTCGACTTGTCGCAAAAGGGTTTCGGCAAGTTCAAGGGGTTGGCAACGATGAGACCTTGTCACCCGTAGCGATGCTTAAGTCTGTCCGAATCATGTTAGCAATTGCCGCATTTTATGATTATGAAATTTGGCAGATGGATGTCAAAACAGCATTTCTGAATGGATTTCTGGAAGAAGAGTTGTATATGATGCAACCGGAAGGTTTTGTCGATCCAAAGGGAGCTAATAAAGTGTGCAAGCTCCAGCGATCCATTTATGGACTAGTGCAAGCCTCTTGGAGTTGGAATAAATGCTTTGATAGTGTGATCAAAGCATTTCGTTTTATACAGACTTTCGGAGAAGCCTGTATTTACAAGAAAGTGAGTGGGAGCTCTGTAGCATTTCTGATATTTTGTGTGGATGACATATTACTAATTGGAAATGATATAGAATTTCTGGATAGCATAAAGGGATACTTGAATAAGAGTTTTTCAATGAAAGACCTCGGTGAAGCTGCTTACATATTAGGCATAAAGATCTATAGAGATAGATCAAGACGCTTAATTGGACTTTCACAAAGCACATACCTTGACAAGATTTTGAAGAAGTTCAAAATGGATCAAGCAAAGAAAGGGTTCTTTCCTGTGTTACAAGGTGTGAAGTTGAGTCAGACTCAATGCCCGACCACTGCAGAAGATAGAGAGAAAATGAAAGATGTTCCCTATGCTTCATCCATAGGCTCTATCATGTATGCAATGCTGTGTACCAGACCTGATGTGTGCCTTGCTATAAGTCTAGCAGGGAGGTACCAAAGTAATCCAGGAGTGGATCACTGGACAGCGGTCAAGAACATCCTGAAGTACCTGAAAAGGACTAAGGATATGTTTCTCGTATATGGAGGTGACAAAGAGCTCATCGTAAACGGTTACGTTGATGCAAGCTTTGACACTGATCCGGACGATTCTAAATCGCAAACCAGATACGTGTTTACATTAAACGGTGGAGCTGTCAGTTGGTGCAGTTCTAAACAAAGCGTCGTAGCGGGACCTACATGTGAAGCGGAGTACATAGCTGCTTCGGAAGCAGCAAACGAAGGAGTCTGGATGAAGGAGTTCATATCCAATCTAGGTGTCATACCTAGTGCATCGGGTCCAATGAAAATCTTTTGTGACAATACTGGTGCAATTGCCTTGGCAAAGGAATCCAGATTTCACAAAAGGACCAAGCACATCAAGAGACGCGTCAATTCCATCCGGGATCTGGTCCAGGTGGGAGACATAGAGATTTGCAAGATACATACGGATCTGAATGTAGCAGACCCGTTGACTAAGCCTTTTGCACGAGCAAAACATGATCAGCACCAAGGCTCCATGGGTGTTAGAATCATTACTGTTTAATCTATATTATTGACTCTAGTGAAAGTGGGAGACTGAAGGAAATATGCCCTAGAGGCAATAATAATGTTATTATTTATTTCCTTATATCATGATAAAAGTTTATTATTCATGCTAGAATTGTATTAACCGGAAACATAATACATGTGTGAATACATAGACAAACAGAGTGTCACTAGTATGCCTCTACTTGACTAACTCGTTAATCAAAGATGGTTATGTTTCCTAACCATGGACAAAGAGTTGTCATTTGATTAACGGGATCACATCATTAGTTGAATGATCTGATTGACATGACCCATTCCATTAGCTTAGCACCCGATCGTTTAGTATGTTGCTATTGCTTTCTTCATGACTTATACATGTTCCTATGACTATGAGATTATGTAACTCCCGTGTGCCGGAGGAACACTTTGTGTGCTACCAAACGTCACAACGTAACTAGGTGATTATAAAGGTGCTCTACAGGTGTCTCCAAAGGTACATGTTGGGTTGACGTATTTTGAGATTAGGATTTGTCACTCCGATCGTCGGAGAGGTATCTCTGGGCCCTCTCGGTAATGCACATCACTTAAGCCTTGCAAGCATTGCAACTAATGAGTTAGTTGCGGGATGATGTATTATGGAACGAGTAAAGAGACTTGCCGGTAACGAGATTGAACTAGGTATTGGATACCGATGATCGATTCTCGGGCAAGTAACATACCGATGACAAAGGGAACAACGTATGTTGTTATGCGGTCTGACCGATAAAAGATCTTCGTAGAATATGTAGGAACCAATATGGGCATCCAGGTCCCGCTATTGGTTATTGACCAGAGACGTGTCTCGGTCATGTCTACATTGTTCTCGAATCCGTAGGGTCCGCACGCTTAAGGTTTCGATGACAGTTATATTATGAGTTTATGCGTTTTGATGTATCGAAGGTTGTTCGGAGTCCCGGATGTGATCACGGACATGACGAGGAGTCTCCAATTGGTCGAGACATAAAGATTGATATATTGGAAGCCTATGTTTGGATATCGGAAGTGTTCCGGGTGAAATCGGGATTTTACCGGAGTACCGGGAGGTTACCGGAACCCCTCGGGAGATATATGGGCCTTAGTGGAAGAGAGGAGAGGTAGCCAGAGATGGGCCGCGCGCCCCTCCCCTCCCTTGGTCCGAATAGGACAAGGAGAGGGGGCCGGCCCCCCTTCCTCTTTCCCCCCCTCCGTGAATCCTATTCCAACTAGGAAAAGGGGGGGAGTCCTACTCCCAGAGGGAGTAGGACTCCTCCTGGCGCGCCTCTCCTGGCCGGTCGCACCCCCCCTTTGAGCCTTTATATATGGAGGCAGGAGCACCCCCTAGAGACACAAGTTGATCCACGTGATCATATTCTTAGCCGTGTGCGGTGCCCCCTTCCACCATAGTCCTCGATAATATTGTAGCAGTGCTTAGGCGAAGCCCTGCGACATTAGTACATCAAGATCGTCACCACGCCATCGTGCTGACGGAACTCTTCCCCGACACTTTGCTGGATCGGAGGACGGGGATCGTCATCGAGCTGAACGTGTGCTTGAACTCGGAGGTGCCGTAGTTTCGGTGCTTGATCGGCCGGGCCGTGAAGACGTACGACTACATCAACCAAGTTAACGCTTCCGTTGTCGATCTACAAGGGTACGTAGATCACACTCTCCCCTCTCGTAGCGATACATCACCATGATCTTGCGTGTGCGTAGGAAATTTTTTGAAATTACTACATTCCCCAACAACACGTTCATTGTACTTGACAACAAACTGCACGCTACCGCGAAGGCTTTGCAAGCTTGGAGCGGTCGTGGAATGGCAACACACGACTGCAAATTTCCATTGCCATGGAGATCATTGCAAGATTAGATGTGACATGGAAAAAGCGAGCATTGTCTGACTAGGAGCATGCTTTGCGCAAGTTGCTCAAGCGGAATCTTTTGGGACTTTGCTCGTTGGAGAGGACTATTGCACACCAAAGATCAAAGTTGCTGCAACTGCGAGATGGGGATGCAAACACAAAGTTGTTTTAGAGGCAGGCGTCTCATAGGCCCCGCAAGAACATTATCATGTCCATGCAGCATAATGGGGTGATGCACACGGGTCAAGAGGAGGTGGCCAAGGTCGTGGATGAATACTATGGGCAGCTCTTTGGCTCCGCCAAGACCCGGGAGGCTTCGATTAATATGGACATGCTGGATCTGCCATTGCTACCTCTTGAGCTTGCGTTGGTTTTCCCCGAAGAGGAAAGGATGATGCAGCAGAGTAGCGTAAGTATTTCCCTCAGTTTTTGAGAACCTAGGTATCAATTCAGTAGGATGCCACGCGCAAGTCCCTCGTACCTACACAACACAAAGAGCTCAACGCAACCAACGCGATTAGGGGTTGTCAATCCCTTCAGGTCACTTACGGAAGTGAGATCCGATAGATAATATTTTTGGTATTTTTGATATGAAGATGCAAAGTGAAAAGTAAAAGGCAAAGTAAAAACAAAGCAAGATTAAAGTGATGGAGATTGATATGATGAGAATAGACCCGGGGGCCATAGGTTTCACTAGTGGCTTCTCTCAAGAGCATAAGTTTTCTACGGTGGGTGAACAAATTACTGTTGAGCAATTGACAGAATTGAGCATAGTTATGAGAATATCTAGGCATGATCATGTATATAGGCATCACGTCTGTGACAAGTAGATTGAGACGATTTTGGATCTAGTACTATTACTCCACTCATCGACCGCTATCCGACATGCATCTAGAGTATTAAGTTAAAAACAGAGTAACACTTTAAGCAAGATGACATGATGTAGAGAGATAAATTCATGCAATATGAAATAAACTCCATCTTGTTATCCTCGATGGCAACGATACAATACGTGTCTTGCTGTCCCTTCTGTCACTGGGAAAGAACACCGCAAGATCGAACCCAATGCTAAGCACTTCTCCCATGGCAAGAACTACCAATCTAGTTAGCCAAACCAAACGGATAATTCGAAGAGACATGCAAAGATAACCAATCATACATAAAAGAATTCAGAGAAGATTCAAATATTGTTCATAGATAGACTTGATCATAAACCCACAATTCATCGATCTCAACAAACACACCGCAAAAGAAGAAGATTACATCGAATAGATCTCCACAAAAGAGGGGGAGAACATTGTATTGAGATCCAAAAAGAGAGAAGAAGCCATCTAGCTAATGACTATGGACCCGAAGGTATGAGGTAAACTACTCACACTTCATTGGAGGGGCTATGATGATGTAGAAGCCCTCCGTGATGACGGCCCTCTCCGGCGGAGCTCCGGAACAGGCCCCGAGATGGGATCTCGTGGATACAGAAAGTTGCGGCGGTGGAATTAGGTTTTTGGTTCCTTTTCTGATCGTTTGGGGGTACGTGGGTATATATAGGAGGAAGGAGTACATCAATGGAGCACCGAGGCGCCCACGAGGCAGGGGGGCGCGCCCCCTACGCTCGTGACCGCCTCCAGTACTTCTTGGAGTAGGGTACAAGTCTCCTGGGTCTTATCTGAGAAGAAAATCACGTTCCAAAAAGGATTTTGCTGTTTGGACTCCGTTTGATATTCTGTTTCTTCGAAACACTGAAATAGGCAAAAAACAGCAATTCTGGGCTGGGCCTCCGGTTAATAGGTTAGTCCCAAAAGTAATGTAAAAGTGGAAAATAAAGCCCAATATAGTCCAAAACAGTAGATAATATAGCATGGAGCAATCAAAAATTATAGATACGTTGGAGACGTATCAGGCATCCCCAAGCTTAATTCCTACTCGTCCTCGAGTAGGTCAATGATAAAAAGAGAATTTTTGATGCGGAGTGCTACTTGGCATAATTTCAATGCAAAATTTCTTAATTGTGGTATGAATATTTAGATTAGAAGATTCAAGACAAAAGTTCATATTGACATAAAGAATAATAACACTTCAAGCAAACTAACAAAGCAATTATGTTTTCTCAAAGTAACATGGCCAAAGAAAGTTCATCCCTACAAAATCATATAGTTTAGTCATGCTCCATTTTCGTCACACAAGAATGCTCTCATCATGCACAACCCCGATGACAAGCCAAGCAATTGTTTCATACCTTAATAATTTCAAACTCATAAATTTCACGCAATACATGAGCGTGAGCCAAGGATATAGCACTATGGGTGGAATAGAATATAATGATGGGGGTTGTGTGGAGAAGACAAAAAAGGAGAAAGTCTCACATCAACGAGGCTAATCAATGGGCTAGGGAGATGCCCATCGATTGATGTTAATGCGAGGATTAGGGATTGCCATGCAACGGATGCACTAGAGCTATAAATGTATGAAAGCTCAACAAAAGAAACTAAGTGGGTGTGCATCCAACTTGCTTGCTCATGAAGACCTAGGGCACTTGAGGAGGCCCATTGTTGGAATATACAAGCCAAGTTCTATAATGAAAAATTCCCACTAGTATATGAAAGTGATAACTCAAGAGACTCTCTATATGAAGAACATGGTGCTACTTTGAAGCACAATATATGAGACTCGCTATATCATGGTGCTACTTTGAATCACAAGTGTGGAAAAAATGATAGTAACATTGCCCCTTTTTGTTTTTTTGGGCCTTCTTTTTTTCTTTGGCCTTTTTTTGGGACAATGCTCTATTGAATGATGATCATCACACTTCTATTTATTTACAACTCAATGATTACAACTCGATACTAGAACAAAGTATGACTCTATATGAATGCCTCCGGCGGTGTACCGGGATATGCAATGAATCAAGAGTGACAAGTATGAAAAATTATGAACGGTGGCTTTGCCAAAAATACTATGTCAACTACATGATCATGCTAAGCAATATGACAATGATGAATGTGTCATGATAAACTGGATGGTGGAAAGTTGCATGGCAATATATCTCGGAATGGCTATGGAAATGCCATAATAGGTAGGTATGGTGGCTATTTTGAGGAAGATATAAGGAGGTTTATGTGTGAAAGAGCGTATCATATCACGGGGTTTGGATGCACCGGCGAAGTTTGCACCAACTCTCAATGTGAGAAAGGGCAATGCACGGTACCGTAGAGTCTAGCAATGATGGAAGGGTGAGAGTGCGTATAATCCATGGACTCAACATTAGTCATAAAGAACTCATATACTTATTGCAAAAATCTACAAGCCATCAAAAACCAAAGTATTACGCGCATGCTCCTAGGGGGATAGATTGGTAGGAAAAGACCATCGCTCGTCCCCGACCGCCACTCATAAGGAGGACAATCAAATAACACCTCATGTTTCAAATTTGTTGCATAATTTTAACCATACGTGCATGCTACGGGACTTGCAAACTTTAACTCAAGCACTTCTCAAACTCACAATTACTCTACTAGCATGACTTTGATATTACTACCTCCATATCTCAAAACAATTATCAATCATCCAACTTTTCTTAGTATTCAACGCACTCAAAAGAAAGTTTCACAAATCTTGAATACCAGGCAAGTTATTATTAAGCAAATTACCATGCTATTACGACTCTCAAAATAATTTAAGTGAAGCATGAGAGATCATAGTTTCTTTAAAACAAACCACCACCGTGCTCTAAAAGATCTAAGTGAAGCACATAGAGCAAAATTTCAACGCTCAAAAGATATAAGTGAAGCACATAGAGCAAAACTACATAGCTCAAAAGATATAAGTGAAGCACATAGAGTATTCTATCAAATTTTAATTCATAGATGACTCTCTCAAAAGGTGTGTACAGCAAGGATGATTGTGGCACACTAACAAACAAAGACACAAATAATACAAGACGCTCCAAGAAAAACACATATCATGTTGGTGAATAAAAATATAGCTCCAAGTAAATTACCGATGGAAGTGGACGAAAGAGGGGATGCCTTCCGGGGCATTACCAAGCTTTGACTTTTTGGTGTCGTTGGATTATCTTGGGGGTGCCATGGGCATCCCCAAGCTTAGGCTCTTGCCACTCCTTGTTCCACAATCCATCAAAAGAACTCACCCAAAACTTGAAAAATTCACAACACAAAACTCAATAGAAATCTCGTGAGCTCCGTTAGAGAAAGAAAACATAAAACCACTTCAAGGTACTGTAATGAACTCATTCTTTATTTATTTTGGTGTTAAGCCTACTGTATTCCAACTTCTCTATGGATTATAAACTATTTTACTAACCATAGATTCATCAAAATAAGCAAACAACACACGAAAAACAGAATCTGTCAAAAACAGAACAGTTTGTAGTAATCTGTAATTAACGCAAATTCCTGGAACTCCAAAAAATCTACCAAAATTAGAAGAACTAGATAATTTGTCTATTGATCAGCAGCAATTGGAATCAGTATTTTATCACGTTCTGATGATTTTTAGTAATTCGGTCTCTGAACGCAAAGTTTCTGGAAATTACAGCAAGATCAAATAACTATCATCCAAGAAATCCAATAGGTCTAGCTTGGCACAAACACTAATTAAAACACAAAACCACATCCAAAAAGAGGGTAGATGGGTTATTTATTCCCTAACAGAAGAAAAACACAAAAAAACAAAAATAATAAAATTGGGTTGCCTCCCAATAAGCGCTACCGTTTTACGCCCCTAGCTAGGCATAAAAGCGAGGATAGATCTAGGTATTGCCATAATAGTGGTATGGCAAATCATGGAAACATCTTTCATATTCTCTACGTTCAGCAGCAAGTTTTCTTTGAGGAAAGCAAAAGTAATCAAAAGGGCTAAATTTAATGGGACAAAAGTCCCCAAGATCAATCTCGAGAGGTATGGGTGCCTCCCTAGGCCCTTTGTATTGCACAATCAATTCATCATTAAGAGCATTCTTTTGGCAAAAATCTACAAGCCTTAGTTCGAGAGGAAAACCCAGTCCATTATTCTGAATAGCAAAATCATCATTAAGCTCGAAATTTTATCAACTAGAACATCGGCAGGAACCTTTTTGATTAAAAAGGATAGCTTCAATGGGAGGATGACTAGCATCCACCCTATAATGCGCAAAGATTTCTTTGGCCTCTTTTATTATAAATCTAAGCTCATGAGCCAAAAAGATAGTAGCGGCATGCTTAACAGAAGAATGCTCAATATTAGAGAATTCTAAGAAGATTCGTTGGATGCAAGGATGCATGTGCATAAATTGTCTTTCAAGTTCAACTATAAGCATGGCAATAGCGTCCTCAAGACTACTAGTTCTATGAAGAATAGAACCGCCCATAGAGGGCAAAGTACCGACACAAGTAAAGAAATCTTGGATAACTCCTTTTGCAATAATATTACCACTACCAACACGAATTTTTTTTGTATGCAAGGTAGGGGGTTCTTCAGTAGGAGCATCAGAGTTCTCCATGATATTATTGTTGTCCATATCGGCAATAATTTCCCCAATTTCAGACATAACGACAAGCAAGCGAGAAAAAGGCAAACAGAGAAAGAGAAGGGGAAGGAGAAAGAGAGGGCGAATAAAACGGCAAGGGTGAAGTGGGGGAGAGGAAAACGAGAGGCAAATGGCAACTAATGTAATGCGGGAGATAGGGATTGTGATGGGTACTTGGTATGTTGACTTTTTGCATAGACTCCCCGGCAACGGCGCCAGAAACTCTTCTTGCTACCTCTTGAGCTTGCGTTGGTTTTCTCCGAAGAGGAAAGGATGATGCAGCAGAGTAGCGTAAGTATTTCCCTTAGTTTTTGAGAACCAAGGTATCAATCCAGTAGGAGGCCACGCGCAAGTCCCTCGTATCTACACAACACAAAGAGCTCAACGCAACCAACGCGATTAGGGGTTGTCAATCCCTTCACGGTCACTTATGGAAGTGAGATCCGATAGATAATATTTTTGGTATTTTTAATATAAAGATGCAAAGTGAAAAGTAAAAGGCAAAGTAAAAACAAAGCAAGATTAAAGTGATGGAGATTGATATGATGAGAATAGACCCGGGGGCCATATGTTTCACTAGTGGCTTCTCTCAAGAGCATAAGTTTTGTACGGTGGGTGAACAAATTACTGTTGAGCAATTGACAGAATTGAGCATAGTTATGAGAATATCTAGGCATGATCACGTATATAGGCATCACGTCCGTGACAAGTAGATCAAAATGATTCTGCATCTACTACTATTACTCCACTCATCGACCGCTATCCAGCATGCATCGAGAGTATTAAGTTAAAAACAGAGTAACACTTTAAGCAAGATGACATGATGTAGACAGATAAATTCATGCAATATGAAATAAACCCCATCTTGTTATCCTCGATGGCAACGATACAATACATGTCTTGCTGCCCGTTCTGTCACTGGGAAAGAACATCGCAAGATCGAACCCAAAGCTAAGCACTTCTCCCATGGCAGGAACTACAAATCTAGTTGGCCAAACCAAACGGATAATTCGAAGAGACTTGCAAAGATAACCAATCATACATAAAAGAATTCAGAGAAGATTCAAATATTGTTCATAGATAGACTTGATCTAAACCCACAATTTATTGGTCTCAACAAACAAACCACAAAAGAAGAAGATTGCATCGAATAGATCTCCACAAGAGAGGGGGAGAACATTGTATTGAGATCCAAAAAGAGAGAAGAAGCCATCTAGCTAATAACTATGGACCCGAAGGTCTGAGGTAAACTAATCGCACTTCATCGGAGGGGCTATGATGATGTAGACGCCCTCCGTGATGACGGCCCTCTCCGGCGGAGCTCCGGAACAGGCCCCAAGATGGGATCTCGTGGATACAGAAAGTTGCGGCGGTGGAATTAGATTTGTGGCTCCTTTTCTGATCGTTTGGGGGTACGTGGGTATATATAGGAGGAAGGAGTACGTTGGTGGAGCACCGAGGGGCCCACGAGGCAGGGGGCGCGCCCTGTAGGGGGGGGGCGCCCCCTACCCTCGTGACCGCCTCCGGTACTTCTTGGAGTAGGGTCCAAGTCTCCTGGGTCTTATCCGAGAAGAAAATCATGTTCCCAAAAGGATTTTTCTTTTTGGACTCCGTTTGATATTCTGTTTCTTCGAAACACTGAAATAGGCAAAAAACAACAATTCTGGGCTGGGACTCCGGTTAATAGGTTAGTCCTAAAAATAATATAAAAATGGAAAATAAAGCCCAATATAGTCCAAAACAGTAGATAATATAGCATGGAGCAATCAATAATTATAGATACGTTGGAGACGTATCAGCCATGCCTCGACCTAGCTAGCTTGGAGGCGCCGTTCGATGAAGAGGTGTACAAAGTGATCAAGGCCATGCTGATGAACAAGGCACCAGGTCCGGACCGTTTTACGGGTAGATTCTATACCACCTGCTGGCACGTCATCAAGAACGATTTTATGAGGGCACTCGATCAATTCTATAGAGGAGATGTGAGGGGCATGGTTGCGATCAACAAGGCGATAGTAACCTTGTTGCCAAAGAAGACTGGAGCGGTGGACGTAAGAGACTTCAGGCCGGTCAGCCTTGTAAGCGGACCGATTAAGATCTTTGAACAGATCCTGGCTACTAGGCTGGCAGACGAACTGCCAAATCTAGTGGGGCTGCAGCAAACCGCGTTTGTCAGAGGTCGCTCCCTACATGATAACTACATGCTAGTTCAGTGCACAGCTCGAAGGTTGCATGCGCTAAGAAGCCCTACGGTCATGCTCAAGTTGGACATAACCAAGGCGTTCGATACAATACAATGGCTGTTCATTCTCGAGGTTTTGAAGCGGATGGGTTTCGGAGACAGATGGATCTCGTGGATTTTTGGTTTGCTCGCAACTTCATCTACGCGGATTATGGTTAATGGCACGCCGGGCAAGACAATTCTCTCTTGTCAGGGCCTCCGACAGGGCGACCCACTTTCACCAATGCTATTCATACTCTGTATGGATCCCTTACGAGCCCTATTTGAGCATGCAACAAGGAGAGGACTACTGGCACAGCTAGCGAGGACGGGTCTGCGGCAAAGAACTTCTATTTTCGCGGATGATGTGGTGGTCTTCTTCAAGCCGACGAGGATAGAGGCATCGACTTGTGCCGCGCTCTTGCGTGTCTTCGCGCAGGCCTCGGGGCTGCTGGTGAATATGAACAAGAGTGTTGTTTGGCCGATCAGGTGCTCGCAAGAGGAGGAGGACATGGTAACTTCAATCCTGGGTTGCTCGACATTGGCCTTTCCTTGCACCTACCTGGGGCTGCCCTTAACACTCAGAAAACAGTCGGGCGTGGATAAGGTTCAGGACTGCTTGCAGCTTTGGAAGGAGGCACTCATGCCGAAGAGTGGGCGGCTGATCCTCATACAGTTTGTACTCTGCGCTATATATAGCCGTGCATGACAAGCTTGCGTTAAACCTTCCGGCAAAAACCATTACCGCACTGATCAAGATTTGTCGGAGCTTCCTTTGGTGCAGCAAGAAGGAGGCAAATGGTGGAAACTGCTCGGTGGCTTGGGAGGAAGTGTGTTCTCCTAAGTGGGCTGGTGGCCTGGGGATCCCCGATTTGCAATGGCTAAAAAAGGCACTTCAGGCTCGTTGGCCTTGGCTTCAAAGTGTGGAGAAGGAACGGTCATGGGCTGAATTCTCCATTATAATGCCATCAGAGTCTATGGCTTTGGTTCAGGCAGCAACGCGCACGATGGTGGGAAACGGTACAACCACTATGTTCTGGGAGGACCATAGGGTCGACGGAGCTAGGATTTGTGAGCTTGCACCGGCGCTATACAGCAGAATACCACCAAGAACTAGGAGGACAACGATGGTATCAGATGCGCTATCCAACGGTACTTGGGCTAGCGATGTTGGCCCTAATCTATCTCTGCCAGAGTTGGAGGAATTCTTACGGTTATCGACGAGCCTAGAGGAGTTTCGTCTGGCAGAAGGGCTGGATGATAGGGTTCGGTGGTCCTGGGAAGGAAATGGTATGTTTTCAGCAAGGTCGGCATACGCGGCCAAGTATATGGGACGACAACTCTCACCCACGGCGGCGTTTACCTGGAAGTCGGGGGCTCTGTTGGGATGCCGCTTTTTCTCCGGGCTGGCAATCAGGAACCGATGTTGGACCTCGGACAGATTGGCGCGAAGAGGACTGCCTCATCAAGACACTTGCCCGCTATGCAACCAACATGACGAGACCATACAACACTTACTCAGGACCACCCTGGCTGGCAGTGGTGCTCCACCCTGGCTGGGAGGGCGAAGTTCATACCTAGGCCAGAGGAGACATTGAGTGGATGGTGCGAAAGACATGAAGATAGCAGGGAGCACCAGAAGGCCACGCATGCACTCTGTTTGCTGCAATGTGGATACTGTGGAAGCATAGGAACGATATCGTCTTCAATGGCACCACGCCGTCATTGCCAAGGGTGTTGAGCAGGCTACGAGAAGAGGGAGCGCTTTGGGTGAAGGCAGGCTTACTTAGTGAAGCGACCATAGGTGAGGAGTCCGCTCTGGTGGAGCGGGCAGGGCATGAGTAGTTGCACTCCATGTAAGTAGAGGGTAGGTCAGATAAGATCCGCATGTAAATAAAACCTGGATGTACCAGTGGATTGGGTCTCCCCACCCCCCTTCTTCTATAATGAATGATACGCACACTTGTGCGTATTCGAGAAAAAAAAAATAGCAAGGCTTTGACAATAATGCGAGGGACCATTGGATATCTTGCACCGGACTGGATATCGGGGCTACTGATCACACATTAAGACTGATGTTTACAGGTATGGTATGATGCTTCTTGAAGTCATATCGGGTCGAAGGAATGCAGAGAAAATCAAGGATGTGATGTTTACTTACTTTCCCGTACTTGCTGCAATCAAGGTGAATAAAGGAGATGCTATGTGTCTGCTTGACAGTAGGTTGGGAGGCCAGGCAGATGTAGACACTACTAGGAAAATGCCTACTAATGGCGCACTAGTTTTGCCTACTAATGGCGCACTACTGGTGCGCCATTAGTATCACGCCACTAGTATTTCTTACTAATGGCGCACCATCGGTGCGCCATTAGTATCTGGTATACTAATGACGCAAAAAGCAGTGCGCCATTAGTATAGAACACCATGCGCCATTAGTATGCCTTCCAGGGGGCCATATTTAACCATGTGCTTTGGCATACTAATGGCGCACTGTTGGGTGATGCGCCATTAGTGTGATTATCACAGTGCGCCATTAGTGTCTTGTGTGGTGCGCCACTAGTATGAATATTAAGGATTTTTTTTTCATTTATGATATTTTCACAGATTAAAAAATATTAAGGATAATATACAACACAGATCTGCTTAGCTTACATACAGGGGGGCCATATGTGACGATGTTACCTGCGTCCACCAGATCATATCCAACACACAAGTTTCATCATATATACATACATAGCCAACACATAGTTCCATCGTTACATATTACAAAAGTTTCACAATGTTCATTCAACACCGTTATCCATCAATTCACAAAAGTTTCACATTGATACAAAATAAAAACACAAATGGAAAAGAAGCACTCCATCCATGCAAGCTTCCGTGAATTAAATCAAATCTGCAAAATGATAAACAAGAAGTTAGAAGAAGAAGAAGAAGAGAAGAAGAAGAAGAAGACTAGAAGAAGAATAAGAAGAAGAATAAGAGAAGACTATAAGCTTATTATGTAAACTTGATCATTTTGTGCTAACATAAGTAATTTTGGAGCTAACCTATAGGAAACTAAGCATATAAGCTCTAAGTTAGCATATTAGAGCCAACTTAGGTAAAATGAAGCTAACCTATGTCATTTTGGATAAGAAGAAGAGTAAGAAGAAGACTATAAGCTTATTATGTAAACTTGATCATTTTGTGCTAACATAAGTAATTTTGGAGCTAACCTATAGAAAACTAAGCATATTAGAGATAAATAGGTAACTAAGTATATATATATATATATATATATATATATCATTTTGGAGATCTGACATACCTGACATAGTTCAGTTCTCATTGTTCTTCTCCTTCTCCTTCCTCAGCCTGATGTGCCAAAAGCGGCGAGGCGGTGGAGGCAGCTGTGGGATGTAGTCTTCTACCACAATTGGCGTGGTCATGTCGCCCAGCTGTGGGATCGCCGGCGCCACCACCGATGCGTGGTAATTGTCAGGCACCACCACCATCGCGAGGCCACCCTCAGCCACCACCATCTCTTGCCCATGGTCAGCCACCACCATCTCTTGCCCATGGTCAGCCACCACCATCTCTTGCACCTGGTCAGCCACCACCATCTCTTGCCCTTGGTCAGCCACCACCAGCGCTAGGTCATCCTCAGCCTGATGCCCATCGTCATCCTGCAGCTCCTCATCCCCACTCTGCTCCTCTTCTCCCCCACTCCAGTCCTGTAACACCCCGGATATGACTTTCCCAATTTGTAATCCAACTCTTGCTGTTTCCGGCTTTAAGTTTAATTTATTTTCTCGGGTTCGGGTCTGTGTCTCCGTGTGTTGTTATCGTTTTCATGCATCCCATATCATGTCATCATGTGCATTGCATTTGCATAAGTGTTCATCTCATGCATTCGAGCATTTCCCCGTTGTCCGTTTTACATTCCGGCGCTTCGTTCTCCTCCAGTGGTCAATTCTACCTTTCTTTCGTGTGTGGGCATTAAACAGTTCCGGATTGGACCGAGACTTCCCAAGCGGTCTTGGTTTACTACCGGTAGACCGCCTGTCAAGTTTCGTACCATTTGGACTTCGTTTGATACTCCAATGGTTAACCGAGGGACCGAAAAGGCCTCGTGTGTGTTGCAGCCCAACACCCCTCCAATTTGGCCCAAAACCCACCAAAACCCTCTCCATCATCTAGAGCGTTTGATCACGATCGCGTGGCCAAAAACCGCACCTCATTTGGACTCTCCTAACTCCCTCTATGCCTATAAATAGGTCCCCTCCGTTTTCGGATCTCCTTCCTCCCCGAAACCCTAAATTCACCCCGCGCGCGCCGGACATTGTCCGTCCGGGCCGGACATATCACCCGCCGCCGCCGCGCCCACTCCCACGCTGCCACGTGGCGGCTCTCGCCCGCGCCGCCGCCGAGGACCGCCGGCCCCCCTCCCCGCTCCAACCGGGCCGCGCCCGCGCCTCGCCCGCCGCCGCCTCTCTCCACGCCGGCGCGCGCCGCTGCCCAGCGCCTCCACCGCCTCGTCCACCGCGCCTCCACGCCGACACCCGCGCCGCCTCGCCCGCCGTCCGCCGCCTCGGCCTCGCCTCCTCCATGCCGACTCCGCCACCTCGCCGGCGTCCCAACTCCGGCGATCCCCGACGAACTCCGGCGAAGGATCCGGCCATCCTCGATCTGCATGCGCGAGATCTAGATCCGGTGAACAGTGAAACCCTAGGTTAAATTCGTCTAAGTCCCTGATATTTTCAGTCCATGTGCCCATGTTCAACTTCCTATATCTCCGCATCCGTAGCTCCGGTTCATGCATATAGCATATCAAAATGTTCGTCTCAGAGAGTACATCATTTCATTCCATTGCACCATTTTCATTTGAGTTCATCTTGATGCCAGAAATGCTGTTAGAAGAGGGCTACTTGAGTTAATTGTCAGATCTGCTACTCCATCTTAGACATTTGTCATTTTTGCCATGATTATTGTGTGCATGATATGCCCATGAGCTCTACATATGGTTTTTTAAGGGTTTTATATCTTTCCAGAGGTGCAACCCTTGTATTTTTGTGATGTGTTTGGTGCCTAGTGCAAGCTTGCAAAGTGAGGCACTTGGTAATTCTGTTTTCAGGGACTTAGCATTTCCACCAAGTCCTGGGATTGTATAGTTCATGATGCCATATGTTCATGATGTTTCCTAGTGATCCGTGCCTCTTTTGAGGATGATCAGTAAAGGAGTTTTGTTAATATTGTAGTGCTCTATCCATCCATGTCTGTGTTTGCATATATGGAGCACCCTAGCTTGAGTCAATCGAGCTCTACTTTTGCTTTGTTGTGAATCTGGGCAGATTGTCAACTTGTTTGCAATTTTGCCGGTGATGTTGTAGTTGATCTGTGCATGCTATATATGCCATTGTTCTTGCCATGTCTAGCTTGCATTTTGTGCCTTCTTAATGGATGTATGCTTGTCTTGCCACGACTTGCACCGTAGTGAGTGCATCGATCTCGTAAACATGCCTACTTGAGTTATGTTTCAGCATGCTCCAGTTTTCACTAAGTCTGAAAACTGATTATGTTTTTTCCATGTTCACATGCTTGCAAATGTATTTTGTGATCCCCTTTGGCTCAAGGTGACTAAGGGACTTTCGTTAAGATCTTTGAGTAGCTCCATGCCATGCTTTACTTTGTCATGTTCAGGTCCTGTAGCATGTTGTTTTGGTGCTCCGAAGAGGGCTATATGATCTGAAATTTCAGACAAGTGTTAATTTCACTAAGTCTGAGATCTGTTTACCATTTGCGTTTTTTCCTTGCTTGTTTGAACCTGTTAATGGATGAATTGGCCGTAGCTCAGTGCTAGACTTTTGTTAAGCATCTTGAATGCATCCCTGCCATGTATTTTGTTGCCATATTTGAGTGCTGTAGCATGTTCATCTCATTGCATTTAGATGCCTACTTGCTGTAAATCACAGAACCGTGTCATATTTAAATCGCTTGCCATTTCCAAACCATAACTCCGATTCCGGTGATCTTATATCGTTTTCAAGCGATTTCATCTCATCTTTCCAGTGGCACACTTGGTTTTCCAAGTTGAGGCCAGGTTCATGCATTTCCTGTCATATCTTGCATATGCATCCCGCATAGCATACCATGTTTGCATCATCTTGTTTGGTCCTTGCACTTGGTTGATTGTGTTCTTGTTGCTTGTTTGTCTTGTTTGGGTAGATCCGGGAGACGAGTTCGCTAACGAGGAGCCCGTTGAGTTTGCTTTCGAGGATCCAGTCAACTCTGACAACTTTGTAGGCAAGATGATCATACCCTCGAAATCACTACTATCTTTGCTATGCTAGTTTGCTCGCTCTTTTGCTATGCCAATGCTACGATGCCTACCACTTGCTTTCAAGCCTCCCAAATTGCCATGTTCAGCCTCTAACCCACCATTGTCCTAGCAAACCGTTGATTGGCTCTGTTACCGCTTTGCTCAGCCCCTCTTATAGCGTTGCTAGTTGCAGGTGAAGATTGGAGACCGTTCCTTGTTGGAACATTATTTACTTGTTGGGATATCATTATATTGCCATGTTATCTTAATGAATCTATATACTTGGTAAAGGGTGGAAGGCTCGGCCTCTCGCCTAGTGTTTTGTTCCACTCTTGCCTAGTTTCCGTCATATCGGTGTTATGTTCCCGGATTTTGCGTTCCTTACGCGGTTGGGTTATAATGGGAACCCCTTGATAGTTCGTCTTGATTAAAGCTTTTCCAGCAATGCCCAACCTTAGTTTTACCATTTGCCACCTAGCCTCTTTTTCCCTTGGGTTTCCGGAGCCCGAGGGTCATCTTATTTTGAACCCCCCCGGGCCAGTGCTACTCTGAGTGTTGGTCCAAACTAGAGTCCTGTGCAGCGCCCCCTCGGGGAAACTCGAGGTTTGGTTTTAGTTGTATGGAGAGCTCATCTGAGTGTGCCCTGAGAACGAGATATGTGTAGCTCCTATCGGGATTTGTCGGCACATTCGGGCGGTGTTGCTGGTCTTGTTTTAACCTGTCGAAATGTCTTCTTGTACCGGGATACCGAGTCTGATCGGAATGTCTCGGGTGGAGGTCTATTCCTTCGTTGACCGCGAGAGCTTGTCATGGGCTAAGTTGGGACTCCCCTGCAGGGATTTGAACTTTCGAAAGCCGTGCCCGCTGTTGTGGGCAGATGGGAATTTGTTAATGTCCGGTTGTAGATAACTTAAACATTAACTTAATTAAAATTAATCAACTGTGTGAGTTACCGTGATGGCCTCTTCTCGGCGGAGTCCAGGAAGTGGACACGGTGTTGGAGTAATGCTTGCGCAGGTTGTCCTCTAGTTTCTCGCTCGCGCTTTGCCTCCTCTTCTCGCTCTCTTTTGCGAATAATTTAGCCACCATATATGCTAGTCGCTTGCTGTAGCTCCACATATATTTACCTTACCCCACCTATTTAGCTTAAATAGTCTTGATCGCGAGGGTGCGAGATTACTGAGTCCCTGTGGCTCACAAATTACTATTACACCAGATGCAGGACCAGATGTTACAGCTCCAGATGGCGCGCTTGAGCTCAAGTGGGAGTTCGACGAGGACTCTCAGCGTTACTATGTTTCTTTTCCTGATGATCAGTAGTGGTGCCCAGTTGGGGTGATCAGGACCAAGTCGCTTGTTGGGTTATCTTTTATTTTTGCACCATAGTCGGGCCATGAGTGTTTGGATGATGCATGTTATTTATGTACTTGATTGACGTGGCGAGTGTAAGCCAACTATGTTACCCCTTTTATTTATCTATATTACATGGGATGTTTGTGATGATTACCTGACTTGCGACATATGCCTTCAATGCGATTATGCCTCTAAGTCGTGCCTCGACACGTGGGAGATATAGTCGCATCGAGGGTGTTACAAGTTGGTAATTAGAGCCTTCCCCGACCTTAGGAGCCCCCACTGATTGATCGTTTTTAGCGACCGAGTTGTGTCTAGAAAAATGTTTTGAGTCAATTAGGAATTATATATCGGAGAGTTTAGAAATTCATTTTACTTCCCAGTCTCCTCATCGCTCTGGTAAGGCATCCTGACGTAGAGTTTTGACTCTCCTCTTCTCAAATTTCACTAAATTTTTTTTAGGATCACGCGGGTATCTTGAAATCGTTCTGATGGTTTTATGATGAGAACATTGTCTTGGTGCCTCCTGTCAGGGATTTAGTGGAAGTGTGCCGGGGAGTTGAGCTCTGAGGTGTTGTCATCATATTTTATCGTTGTAGTTCTGGAATACCTGAGTTTAGTATGCCGACATCGAAAATCTCTTTTATGCAGTTCGTTGGTGAGATAACCTCGACGCCACCCAGTACTGGGGCGGGAGTTCGGGAGTATCGGCATAACTTGTATAACGGATGCTTTTCGAAGGTTGAGGTAGATGGTTTCCGAAGTTTTTCTTGGTTATGTGTTGAAGGATGGATACAACTGGATGTAGGATTTGCTAGTTTGGGTGAGATATTATGCTTCCCTTGTATCCCGAACACCAGATTGCATAACTGGAAAGGTTCGGCAGTTTCATAGGTGGGAATTCTTGTAGCTCTAGTTCTTCCTCCACGGATATTGGTTTGAGATTGGGATTTCTTACCAATTATTCGTTCTTCATCTGTACCTTGTTGATTTATTTTCTTCTACCTAATTCTACGTGGCTTCACAATTTATGGATATGTGACCATTTCAAGAGGATTACATTCGTTCATTTTGTTCGGATGTGAAGACTTTATGTTGCAATTTTCATTCCGTTGGTTTCAGCTTCATTTATCTGTCTATGTGCTAACGGTGGTCAACCTCTTCAGGATGGCTCCCGCTAAGAGCACCAGTCAGAACCAAAATCAAGATTCGCCACCACCTCCACCTCCTCCGGAGGCATGGCAAGCTGTGATGGCCGCAACCAATGCAAACACGCAGTTGATCATGCAAATTCTCCAAGAGCGCAATCAAGACAATCAAGGGAATCACGGCAACAATCAGAACCACTTTGCTACACTGAACCAGTTCCTTGCTAATGGGCCAAAGACGTTCAGCAATTGTGTTGAGGCAACCGATGCTGATGATTGGCTTGTGGATCTGTGTAAGCATTTTTAGTGCAGCAACGCCAGGCCTGAAGATTTTGTCAAGTTCGCTTCCTTCCAGCTCAAAGATCAAGCTACAGAGTGGTTCTAGCAGTACAAGGACTCCAGAGGTGGACGTCTGATCACTTGGGATGAATTCCGTCAAGATTTTCGAGCTCATCACATCCCTCAGAGTGTGACTGAAAGTAAGCGTGAGGAATTCCGAAACTTGAAGCAAGGCTCTTTGTCTGTCTATGACTACAACAAGTTGTTCCAGAAGCTCGCCCGCTTTGCCAAGCAGGACGTACCTGATGAGAAGAGCATGATATACCAGTTCAAGGGTGGTCTCAGAGAAGAAATTCAGCTCACTCTTGTTCTCTTTGAGCCGTTGAGGTACGATGAGTTCTACAACATGCCACTGAAGCAAGAGGCTGCTCAGTTGAGGTGTGATGCTTCCAAGAAGCGAGTCAGAGACACTACGCCTTCTTCCTCTACTCAAGTGGCCAAGCAGCAGAAGTATTGGCTGCCTCCTCCTCCGTTCCGTCAGCCGTATCAGCAGAAAAGCAAAGGTGGCAGTGGTTCTTCCCCCCCACCCCACCCTGGCTTTCAGAACAAGACTTCGTCTCAAGCTCCAAGATCGAGTGCTCCGTACCACCGTCCGCTTTCAGAGGTTACGTGCAACAAGTGCCAACAGAAGGGTCACTATGCCAACAAGTGTTTCAACCAGAGGCGTCTTCCTCCTCCTACTCCTGTGAGATCGGCAAGTACAGCTGTGGTCAAGCATAACCCCAAGTCTGCCAAGGTCAACTTGCTGAATGCAGCTCAGGCAGAGGACTCGCCAGATGTGATCATGGGTAACCTTCCTGTTAATGATATTCCTGCTAAAGTTCTTTTTGACACTGGTGCATCACATTGCTTCATTTCCAAACCTTTTGCATCTAAGTATGAGTGCGATTATCAGCATCTGCAAAATTCTTTGCAAATTGTGTCACCGGGCAAGCAAATGACAACTAATTTCTGCTTGCCGGATATTACTATCACGTTGGGCGACTACAAATTTCTAGCTTCTCCTATTGTTCTGGGCGACTCGGATATTGATCTTATTCTCGGAATGGATTGGCTTTCTAAGCACAAGGCACATCTTGATTGTGCTGCCAGGCAGATTCAATTGACTCATTCGTCTGAGGATGTAATTGTCTTTGCCGCTTGTGATGATACCATGCGTCTGTTTTCTCTCAATGAGAAGGGTGAACTGGATGCTATCTCGCAGATTCCAGTCGTTTGCGAATATCAAGACGTCTTTCCAGAAGAGCTTCCAGGAATGCCTCCGCACCGGCCAGTCGAATTCGTTATTGATCTTGAGCCCGGTACGGAACCTGTGTGCAAGCGTCCTTACAAGCTCGGACCTGAAGAGTTGAAGGAGCTGAAGAAGCAACTCGATGTTCAAGAAAGAATGGGTCTCATCCGTCCTAGTTCTTCTCCGTGGGGTTGTGGTTTTCTTTTTGTGAAGAAGAAGGATGGAACGGACCGACTTTGTGTTGATTACCGTCCATTGAACAAGAAGACCATCAAGAACAAATACCCACTTCCCAACATCAATGAGCTGTTCGAACAACTCAAAGGTGCCCAAGTATTCTCCAAGCTTGATCTCCGTATGGGTTATCATCAGATTCGAATCCGTGAGCAAGATATTCCCAAGACGGCCTTCAGGACAAGCTATGGTTCATATGAATACACTGTCATGTCTTTTGGCCTCGTCAACGCTCCTCCGACGTTCTCTCGCATGATGAACTTCATCTTCAACGCCTACACCAATGACTTCGTGTTGGTCTATCTCGACGACATTCTGGTTTTCTCGAAGAACAAGGAAGATCATGCCAAGCACTTGCGTTTGGTTCTTGATAAGCTGAGGGAACACCAGTTCTACGCCAAGTTCTCCAAGTGTGAATTTTGGCTCGATGAGGTTCTTTATCTTGGTCATATCATCTCTGCCAAGGGCATTGCCGTGAATCCTGAGAAGGTGTCTGCAATTGTGAATTGGGAACCTCCTCAGAACGTGAAGCAACTCCGTAGCTTCCTCGGTCTCGCAAGCTACTGCCGAAGATTCGTTGAAAACTTTTCTAAGATCGCGAAGCCTCTCTCAAATCTTCTCCAGAAGCACGTCAAGTACGTTTGGTCTCCGGAGTGTGATATTGCTTTCAACACTTTGAAAGAGAAATTGATCACTGCTCCAGTTCTGACTCCGCCTGATGAATCCAAGCCGTACGAGGTCTTTTGTGATGCCTCTCTCCAAGGTCTTGGTGCAGTGTTGATGCAAGAGAAGAAAGTTGTTGCTTATACCTCTCGCCAGTTGAAGCCCAATGAGAAGAACTACCCCACTCATGATCTCGAGTTGGCGGCAGTTGTGCATGCTCTTTTGACTTGGAGACATCTCTTATTGGGAAGAAAAGTGGACATTTTCACTGATCACAAGAGTCTCAAGTACATCTGCACTCAGCCTAATCTCAACCTCAGGCAAACTCGATGGGTCGAAATGATTCAAGAGTATAATCCAAGTATCGAGTATACTCCTGGCAAGGACAATGTGATTGCTGACGCATTGAGCAGAAAGGCCTACTGCAACAGTCTGATTCTTAAGCCTTATCAACCCGAGCTTTGTGAAGCTTTCCGCAAACTTAATCTGCAAGTTGTTCCTCAAGGTTTCCTCGCCAACCTTCAAGTCTCTCCTACCTTGGAAGACCAGATTCGCCTAGCCCAGCTTCTTGATGCTATGGTGAAGAAGGTGAAGATTGGGATTGCCAAGAGTCAACCCAAGTACAAGTGCTACCGCCTTGATGACAAGGACATTCTCTTCTTCGAGGATCGTATTGTTGTGCCCAAAGGTGAACTTCGTAAAGTGATCATGAACGAGGCTCACAATTCTCTCCTCTCCATCCACCCTGGGAGTACGAAGATGTATCAGGACCTCAAGCAGACTTATTGGTGGACTCATATGAAGTGCGAGATTGCTCAATTCGTGAATGAATGTGATGTCTGCAGAAGAGTGAAGGCAGAACACCAAAGGCCAGCTGGTCTCCTCCAACCTCTTGCCATTCCAGAATGGAAGTTTGACCACATTGAAATGGACTTCGTGACTGGGTTTCCGAAGTCCAAGCGTGGCAATGATGCTATATTCGTTGTCATTGACAAACTCACCAAAGTGGCTCACTTTCTGCCTATCAAAGAGTCGATCACTGCAGCTCAATTGGCGGAACTCTATACCTCTCGAATTGTCTCTCTGCATGGTATTCCACAAGTGATCTCTTCAGACCGTGGCAGCATCTTTACCTCCAAGTTTTGGGATTCTTTTCAGAAGGCCATGGGCACCAACATCCGCTTCAGCACAGCTTTCCATCCTCAAACAAGCGGTCAAGTCGAGCGTGTCAACCAGATTCTTGAAGATATGCTCAGGGCTTGTGTGATCTCCTTCGGCATGAAGTGGGGGGATTGTCTTCCTTATGCTGAATTCTCCTACAACAATAGTTTTCAAGCAAGTTCGGGCAAGGCCCCATTTGAAATTCTGTATGGCAGGAAGTGCCGTACCCCTCTCAACTGGTCTGAAACCGGTGAACGTCAGCTGCTGGGTAATGACTTAATCACAGAGGCAGAAGAAATGTGCAAAATCATTCGAGATAACCTCAAAGCAGCCTAATCCCGCCAGAAGAGCTACTATGATAGTAAGCACCGTGATTTGGCTTTCGAGATCGGAGATCATGTTTACCTCCGCGTCTCTCCTATGAAAGGGACTCGTCGCTTCGGTATCAAAGGGAAGCTTGCCCCTAGATACGTGGGACCTTTCAAGATTGTCAGCAAGAGAGGCGACCTCGCCTATCAACTCGAGCTTCCTTCAAACTTTGCAAATGTTCATGATGTGTTCCATGTCTCTTAGCTCTGAAAGTGCTTCAAGACGCCTGACCGCACCGTCAACTTCGAGGACATTGAGCTCCAAGAAGATCTCTCCTATCGTGAGCACCCCATTGCTATCCTTGAACACTACAAGAAACTTGTTAATACATGACGGATTTCTGATGACAGTTTCGAAATTCGTCATGAACGGCCTAGTACAGACCCGCAAGCCCACCAAAGCCCGCCTAAAGCCCTAAACCTTTCCCCGTATAAAAGCAAACCCTAAGAGAATCCCGTCCCCAATCCCTTTCTACATCCGCCGCCACCACGCCTCGCCTCTCCTCTCCTCTCCTCGCCCCCGTCCTCTGTCTCAACCTCCCTGCCTCCAAGCGATGATGACGGCCTGAGATCCATGGCGACAGCGGCTGCAGCGGCCCGATGGAAGTCGCGGCCAACCCTAGCCGCCGTGGCGTGCCTCAACTGCTCACAACCCATGACCTGGGCCATGGATCTACGGCAGGGACCTCCCTCCTCCGTCTCACAGGCCGCACAACTGCCTCGCCATCTGGAGATTTGGAGCAGCAAGGGACGGATGAGGAGAGGACGACGACCGTGACCTGCGGCAGGCCCGAGCTCGACCTTGCCGGCAACGTCGACACCCCTCACAAGGTCCATCCCTGCCCCCCCCCCCCCCCCCCCCCCCCCCCCCCGGTCGTCTCCTCTATCCATTACTTCCTCTTCTCTCCCATCCCCAATCAAATTTTTGTTTTGCTTTGATTCAGAACAGCAGGAGCTCTCTGCCTCTCCAGTTTGATGGATGGGAACGACCGGGACCCCAAGCTCGAGCTAGATGAGCTCGATGGCTAGCAGCCCCGACAACCATGATTCCCCAGAGAACAAGAAGGTCGACCCTCTCACTCTGGTTTTTTCTTTTCTTTCCAAGTGACTGCTGCTCTTCTTTAGTATAGTTCTCCAGGGACTCTCCAATTTTCTTGGACTGAACCTGATGCAGAAAACGTGGCCGCTTTATTTCCTGATACTCGCAAGTTACAGCCAACAATATACTAGCACTGTTGGCTATTTCCTTTTCTTCTCTCACCGTGCGAGCATTTGCAGTGTAGAGTTTGTGTAATCTGCTAGTTAATTAAGTAACTACCGTACTAGTTAGACAAGCTGTGTGGTGGTTCACGTTTAGTCCCTAACCAAAAATTAGGCCATGCCCATATTACTGTTCTTTTCCTTTCTATTATTATTAGTCTGGCATATCCCTATATTTTTATATTATCTACCACTTTACTCCCTGGCATAGTTGCAAACTACTTCTACACCGAGAAGTGGTTGTTTGGTATAGTATACCAGCGTGCATTTTTATTTGTAGCAGAAGTTGTCTAAGTTAGATGTACTCATGTTTGTTGCTATTAGGATCAAATATCAATGCTAGTTCAGACATACTACCTGCCATCTTGAAATATAAAATGTTTTTATAGGCTAAACTAGCCTACAAAAACGTATATATATTTTGAGACTGAGGTAGTACTTGTTAGTTCTGACCATGCCTAGCTTAAGGACTGATCGGTATTCTTGAAAAAAAATCCTGCATATGTTCATACATTTTCCTATCTGAATTAATGTTGGATGTATTTTGGTGTGTGCATGTGACATTCGAGGCACATTTTTGCAATATATGTTAGTATATGGTGCTATGAAACTTATACGATTGAACATACCATGGCAAGCTTCAGAAGTAACTTTCTTCCATCTACAAAAGCTGAGAGGCAGAGGGAGGGGCACATAGTTTTACCATTGAATAAGCTACTCTCTAAAGCTTCAGAAGTAACTTTCTTCCATATACAAAAGCTGAGAGGCAGAGGGAGGGGCACATAGTTTTACCATTGAATAAGCTACTCCCTGAGCTAGAGTGAGGGGCACAACATTTACCACTAAATACGCTGCTCCATTCAACATGATTGAGGCCCTAAAATGAAAGTTTAACAATCTGCAGCTTTAGAGATTTAGAGCCACACACAAATAATGAAATAGTGTAACAATCTACAGCTTTGAAAATGTTGGTGTTCTTATTTGATCTTGGTTTGTAGCAAATAATAATATTACTGTTATCATTGACTTTGGGCTCCAATGAAATTCTTGTACGTGTCAATCCTAATTCTCTGCCAAAAGTTGTTTAACAGTATGCTAATGCTTTGCCCAGGTCTATCTCATGGACACCCAGATTTTGTACGCAATTTTCTCAACACCATCACGTTACCTCACTGATGGTGGTAATTTTGCATCGCCACTTATTTTCTTTTATTATTGTTACTGTCAAATACTAATTCTTCAGCTGTACGCTTGATAATTGTTGATGATCTCTTAGCGTTACAAGTGAAATGTATCCTTGGGCAAAATGTCCACATTCTTAGATAGGTCCATTACTATCTCCTTCATAGCCTTTTGGTTTTATTATTTTCACTATATACCTTTTTTTGTTCTAAGTTTCAACTGTCAAGTGTTAACAATATGTGGATATTGTTATTCAGGGATATCCAATTTCTTAATGCTCTAATAGGGTAGGTTCTGGGGTTGGTTAACCTCATTTATGCAAATTGTTGGTACCCAAAGGTGCCATTCTGTCAATATTGACAAGTTGATTCATGCCTACTTATAAGGCTGGAAAAAAAATGTATTACTGGACACAACTGTAGAAGTATGTAGATGTTTGTTTTCTCAACACATAACTATCCCTTCTTTTATTATCATCAAGGATCACTGGACATATGATAATTGAACAAATCTTGTGCACTGTTGTATGTATTGTCCCCCTTTGTTAGACCAGTTTTTTTTCTTTTTCTTGTTTGGATGATATGCACAAGTATGTAACATTTAAATTTTTTACCCACAACTTGGTTGTCTTAATTAATATGGATCTACATGAAACTTATATATGTAGTGGATACTATGTTATTCTCGTTTGTAGCACTACAAGATTTAAGAATTTTGGAGAGCATGAGTTATTAATTTTTACTTTGATAATTCTCATATTTTACAATCTATGCATATCTACAAATATCTAATGGTCTTGTAAATATGCTAGGTATGATTGCGTACCAGGCTACTTGGTGCTGCCCATCAAAATTCGCACGACATGATAGTTTCCATCAGGAGGGCCGATGGCAAGAACTTGAATAACAACTTCACTAGTTTAAATGTTCTGTTTGTGTGAACTGGATTGTACTGTTTCCTAACTTTGCTGAGTGATATATTTTATTAATCTATGTTGTAAATTATCATCTCGTGGAGGATTTTGTAAACTGCTATGTTATAGATGACTGCATATATTTATTCATATGTGCACGTGAGGCACTTTGGAAATACCTTGTCTTAGCATTACCATTTGCATAACGAATCATGCTTTAAAATGTAATTGTTGAAAGTTGGGCTGAATGAAATAGGCTAACGGGTCGAACTAATGGGCTACCCCATGTAGGATATTCATGATGATTTCTGTGACGAAAAATCGTGTCCATGAAAACTCTACGTGGCGTTGGTCCATGACGGTCTGTTCCGTCACAATGGTTTGGGCCTCGGGCGGGCCTGGGGTAGATCCTTGACGGTCGAAAATCGTCATGGACAGCACCATCTCAAATTATGACGCGATATACATGACGGATTCCAAATCCGTCAAGGATGGGCACCCATGAAGGATTTTGCCTGGCCTGTGACGGACTAGTACCGTCACGTATTAACAGTTTTCTTGTAGTGAACACTATTTACTTGTCGGGATATCATTATATTATCTTGTTATCTTAATGCATCTATATACTTGGTAAAGGGTGGAAGGTTCGGCCTCTCGCCTAGCGTTTTGTTCCACTCTTGCCGTCCTAGTTTCCGTCATATCGGTGTTATGTTCCCGGATTTTGCGTTCCTTACGCGGTTGGGTTATAATGGGAACCCCTTGATAGTTCG
>NC_053028.1:8862032-9014273 GCF_003073215.2 Triticum urartu
CACCAAGTATAGTATAATTGATCACCAGTAACAGGCCCCCAGATGTACCTCTAGGAGTAAAATGCTATTGAAAATCTCTACCAACACATAATCTTTGCAATCAGTTGTAGAAAGTTGTTGTCTCATAGTTTCTTGTAAGACAAGAAAATCAACTTTCATATCCACGATCATTTATCTAAGAAATCTTTTATCAATATCACCACCAAAACTTCTCATATTCCAAAAGATACCTATTATCTTTTTATTTCTTATTTTCCCAGATTGTTCATGGGTTTTGATAATAACAACAGTTTTGCCTAAAAAATTTCTAGCGTTTCTGTCTTTATTTTTCCTTTTTGGAGAGGAAAATCCATCTCAACTTATCCCAATCATCAATATTGTCTTCATCATTACTTTCTTCATAATTTTCTATCAATTCTTCTAAGCTATGCTCCCAGTCTCAATAATATGTGTTATTTCTGGAATGTGGGCATCTTTTGTATTTTTATTATTATCCGCAACCCACTAATCAATTCTAGCATGTTCGCCTACTTTAATAAGCTTCATATTGCATTCAATCACATCAATATTTTTACCTAAACTAACCCCCACACATCTAGCCACCTTTTGCAAGTAACTATGAGATGCAAGCAATAAAGCAAGATAATCATGCTCATCATAGTTGTCCTTAAAAGCTCTCTCCTTAGCTAAATCGGTAATGTTGCAATATTCTTTTCCTTTGAGCCTCACCCACCTTCTAAGCCTCTATTCTTCTTTTAGCTCCAGTTCTCCTCTCTCAGCCATTTTGACTTTATTTTCAAAAGAATCTTATTCCTGGCTAACAGTATAGCCAATTGCTCCAAGTACCCCAGCCCTATTTCCTGTTCAGGTAATTACATTTCTGTCGGGCTTTTTCCTGTAGCCACACCTTCTCCTTCTAGCTCACCACCATCCAGAGTCTCATTTTCCCTCTTTAGACTTTTATCATTACATTAAGGTTTTCTCACTTCATCAACTAGCTTTAGATAAATTTGTAGCAGTCCATGTTGTCTTTTCACCTCTCTCTCTCTCTAGACTTTGTTTAATAATTTCTATTTCTTTCCTCTTGCATCATCAACTGAGAAGCCTGTCTGGCATCCATCTCCTCTGCCAATCTGAGCCACATGAGCAAATAATATTCCACTTTCTTGTTCATAGGCACCTCTTGATTTGTATTACCACTACAGCCTCCCAAAAAAGCTTTGCTCTGCCCATCCCCATGCACAAGCTATTCACACTGTTTAAGCCCAGGCTCCCTAGAATTACATTGTGTTTGACAGGGTCAGTTTGTTTTTTTATGCAAATCATTGTCTCTTTTTCAGGTAGACCCTCCAAAGGTAAGAAGTCAACTGTTTTCCTTTTGTTCCCATCATCAAACTTATACCATCCCTCTACTGCAATGGACTCAAATTCAAAACAAATGTCATACAATACATATCTTTTGTAGTGATTTTAGTCCCAGGTGGAATCTTGTGCAAGTCTCTCACCGCAACTTTCAATCTAATTTCTTCTATTGAATGAATATGTTCTACATCAACCTCCACCACAAGCCCCAAAGTAGATCCAACACTACTAGGGAAAACCCTAGCAGTAGCGCTGGTTTTGTGCTCACTAGTAGCGCGGGTAGGCGCGCCACTAATAAGGCGCTACAGCTATTGCTTAGCAGTAACGCGTGCCGCACGCGCTACTGCTAGGACAAATAGCTGCAGCGCTTGTTCACTCCCACGCTGCTGCTAATGTAACTACTCGCAGTGTGTTTTCTTTCCATCGCTACTAGTATTGTTTTTTTATTTTTTTATTTTTAGTGTATTTATGAGCCATCGTACAAATATTGGTACAATACCAGTTATGAGGTTTACATCATTATGTCCATAACAGTGTGTCAAATTAAGGTGGATTAGGTTCAAGTGGAGGCAATATGTGGTGCATGTCAAAAGTATACTACTAATCCAAACTTGATCTAGTTTGGACTAGTAGTACTTTCGATGTGCACCACATGTTGCCTCCACTTGAATCTAATCCGCCAGCACAAGCTATTTAATCATCATCATAATCATTAGCACCAACAATTTTTATTTAATCACCACTAACACTAGCTAATAATAATCATCAGTCATTACCACCAACACTAGCTATTTTATCATCATAGTAATAGTGTAGCACATCATCATCCTCAAACTCATTTCTAGCTAATCACTCCTGCTGCTCTCTCTTAGGTAAAACAACATAAAACATGTGTAGCTCTCCTCCTTGATCAAGTTGGAGCATGCAGATGAACCTGTCTCCTAATTTTGGGTAGCACATCTGTTTGCTGCCCCCTAGTACTTGTCTGCGCTCCCCCATCACATATCTGGTCCAGTCTTGCACTATTAAGCATTCATCGCTGATCTTGAATGCACTAAAGTAACATGTAGGATATCTTGGCCATAAGCTAATAATACTCATGGTACCTTTAGTCTCGATCCCATAAGGCACAACATTCATCGGGAGTCCCTGTTGAAGAACATCGTATGGTCACATACTTAGCAATGAAGTTTAGCTTCACAAATAATGTATGGAAAAGATGCACTGAGGACAAATAGTAAAAATCTTACCATCCTTCCTAAATAGATGTGACCGTAGTTCATGACGAACACTATTGGTCGCACGTTTTCAGTACTAAGATTTCTAAGTCCAGAAAGAAAATTTGTCTTGACGGTATCAAGATCCTCAAGCCATGAAACATAATGACTTAGCTCCTCACAGTTTAGTTCAGCCCCGGGACAGTAGTAGGTCCTGTCTACCAAGCACTGGACATGTTTGCTTGCACCAAAATAAGCTGACAATACAAATTAGTTGTCAACTATTTTTGAATAAACAATATCAAAGACATAAATATGGTTGAGAAACTTACATTTTGGTGTAACTGGAGGTGTCTGCACATCGACCCAGATGTCGGTATTACCTTCAATATCATCTTCCGGATGAATATCAAAGGTGATAACCATATCAGGCTCAAATGCATAAGTCTTGCATAGTGCTCGCCATGTTTTGCATCCAAAATAGGTGTAGTCGTCTGAATTGTATAATTTTGCGTGGAAAATATAACCATGCTCGGTCTTCAAATAAACTTTCTTTACCTCCATAGTATGACTAAAACCTATCTTATCCAATACAAAAACTCTTGAATGGCAGGGGATACACTAGTAGAATAGTAAAAAAATATAAGTTGAAGCAAATGAAGCAGATGTCATGCTTAATTACGAAAAAAGACTTGTCGTTGTGACTTACTATATCCACTTCGAAGTTCTCGTCCAGCTTGATGCTGAAGCGCCTATCATCATCTAGGAAGATTCCGTTGCACAGGCCGCGCTCATCTTCGCAGTATTTGCAAATACCGAAATCCTTTTTGTTGTCAGACATTTCCTATGTTCATAGTTAAAACATTAATTGAAAATCGATAAAAGACAACTACCAGGATACTCAACACACAAATCCAGGGCACTCGATATTTCCTACATATTCTGGCAAAAGTCATGCCAAAATTCATGGAAAAATCCGGCATGACCTTTGCTAAAATAGGATATATCGAGCGCCTGAAATTTGCCGGAACGGAAATGAATCAACACTCCGGCAGAACATAGGCCACTCGGAGGTGTAACCTGCAAACATGACCGGCCACTTGGATATTGAGCAACACAAGATATACATTTCAAAATATCTTATAAGACTCAAATTAGCATGTATTCAATAAGCAAAAGTAAATCATCCCATTCGTCCGTACATCGTCGAACATTATCACTAATACATCCCGAATAGTGTCATACATATAACATCACTAGTACAACTAAAACCCTAGCACACGACGGGTATCGGCGCGGGCGGTGGACACCCACAGAGAAGGAACCATCACGGGATCATAGCTCCAGTGAGATCCCTAGAGAACCTGCCAGGTATTGGAGAACCTGTGCTCCAACGCAAACAAGTAGCGACGGACGTGCGCGTCCTCCTCACTGACACGGTGACGCACCACCTCCGCGGAGTCCTCGAGCCTCTGGACCGTCACTGGCCCACGCGACCGCCACGAAAGAAGGTTCGGGTCAACGACAGGCTGGCTCCTCACCAACCTGCGCCCCCCGGTAGGTAGCGCCTCCCAATACCACCCCGGCGGAGCCCAGTCCCGGACATGGCCCATCTGGTCAAGCAGGTGTCGTCCTCCGCCAACTCGACGACGAGGATGCGGGATAGGCATCGTCCACGTCGATGCGGGAAAATTGCTTTAACTAAAAAAATAGCAACAAGTTCTTACTAACTAGTTCTATTAATTCAACTAGTTCTTACTAAAAATAAACTTACTATAAATAAAAATATTCTAGTACCTAATTAGTACCTAGTTCTTACTAACTAATTAGTACCTAAGAACTATTGCCCTAATTACCATCTAATTTGATGAACATATAGGGGTGGAAAGTGGTAGAAACCCTAACTAATTTGATGGAGGTAGAAACCCTAGGCAGAGGTAGGGGAGAGGGAGGAGCAGGCATGCTCACCTCGGGTGCCTGTGAGGAGGGAGGGGCAAGCGGCGTCGAGGTCGTGGTCGGGGCTCCGGGGCGGCGTTGAGGTCGGGGGGGCGGGGGCGGGTCGGGGGCGGCGTGGGGAGAGCGCGCGGCGACCGAGGGGTGACGGCGGCGGCGAGAGTGGAGTTGATTTGGGGGATGAAGTGGCCGTGGGGAAGGACGAACCGCGTGGTTAACTCAGAAGTACCAGTAGCGCGTTCCAGAAAGGGCGCTACTGCTACGTTAGCTACAGCGCGTTCTGGAATACACGCTGCAGCTAAGGAGATTAGCAGTAGCGCTGGGCCATTATACGCGCTACTGCTAGGTTGGGCTAGCCATGTGCGCCCAGTTCAAACGTAGCAGCAGCGCTTTTCGCTAGTACGCGCTACTGCTAAAGTCATAGCAGTAGCGCGGTTTATTTACGCGCGCTGCTACTAAGTAGCAGCAGCGCTTGATTTTGTACAGCGCTACTGGTAAAATTCTGTGTATAGGTTTTTCCCTAGTAGTGCAAGCTCATAGATTCCTAGGTAATGTCTCAAAGTGTCAGGCACTCCCAACACTTTTATCCAAACAGAATGCAGTTTCCCTTTAGCCTTGTCATCAAGGCTCCAGAAGTCAACCTCCACTATGGCCCCTGGTCCCAACAGAGTTAATTTCTCAAACAAAAAAATCCACCAGCTTGGCCTTGTTAGGGAATCTCATTATGTATCTCCATGTCAATCCCCATTGAAACATTTTGCTGAAACCTTGAGCTATAGTAGTTTCATTCAGCTGTCTTGAGTAAACAGTTATTACTGCCAAAGGATTAGCATGTTCTACACCAGAGATGTCTTTTGTATTTTGCACCAGCAGCTTGCCAGGCCCCTTAGCACCATATCCTTCATACTTTGAAACAGGTTTGGTCTTCTTCAGCACAATACACTTCTGTGCTATGTGGGTCTTTGGCATACCACACAAAACACCTTGATCTTGCTCTCAGTTTTTAGATGCCCCTGTCCTTTACACTTGGCATAGGACTACTCCTTTGACCCGCTATTTTTTCTTGTTTGTGTCTTTGCCTCCATCTACTTTTCCAACCCCCTTGAGTTTGTACAATCGCCTGCTTAGGTATATTGGCAAGCAAATACTGATATTGATGTGTAATTTGCTCCTGGGGCATAAATCCAAATTGGCCCAAACCCGAGCCAACAGGAACCATTTGAGGGTAATTCTGGTTGGGCATAGCAGCAACCCCCTTGCAAAATTTGAATTACCTGCTACAAATCCATTACCAGCCCCAAAAGAATTCTGCCCAAATTGCAAACTATCTTGCTGACCCACAAATCTAACAGAGTTATACCCTCTTGCCTGACCAACTAAATCATTCCCTTGTCCAATTGTAGCCGCTTTGCTTCCAGATCCACTACCATTAGTCCCAGATCCGCCTCTGAAACCACCATCTCCCCCTCTACGGTCAAAATTCTCTGGGTCTCTATGATCTTGCGTGCCGAAATCTCTGCTATAGTTGTTCCCAAATCTACCAGACGAGTTCCCTCTCCCCCCAAAACCACCTCTGCTTGGCCTTGGACGCCAATTATCTTGTCTCCCAGCCATCCTTCCTTCTTTCATCAATAGATCTTCTACTTCTTCCCCCCAGCTCTATCTGCTGCCACTCTCTCATTATGGTTTGGTGAGGACAAGAAGTCTGGCTCCAACGAGGGAGGTAGCGGAATCCAGGTGTTAAATACCCCCAGCCCCCTAGTTTTATCAGGGCCTCCACACCAAGGCATCCCGCTAGGCCTAGCATTTGTAGGCCCAATCCATTGCCACTTCTCAAGCTACTAATCTCAAATCTCTGAATCCCCCTCCCAACTGAGCTCAAAAGCAAAAACCTCCAACATCTCATTGGTAGGTATTATGTTAGTCATCCTGATCTTTTCAAGCTCAACATTCATGATACACAAATTATTTCCTCGGACCCCTTTATGGAAATCATCGTCCCTTCTATGTCCATCCAATATTCAGGAAGACGGCATAAATCACAAGCTTTGGGAATGAGATGTTTAATTTTGATCAATGCTAAATCATTTTTTTTGTTATGGTATCTTCCTCAATCATGAGAATTGACAGATGGGAGATGATTCTGACAATCCACAACAACCCCCACCCCCCATCTGTTCGTCCTCTATTTTTTGTTCTGCATTTTTAAGCAGAAAACTCTGAACACATTCGTTCATATGAGTTTTAATTCTACGATTCGCTCGTCTGATACACCGATGTTGCATTTTCATATTCTTACCCCAACTCCCACTATCAACATCAGTAAGTGGGAGAAGGTAATGAGAATCAATATGATCTGGAAAATCCATACCTAGTATGAAGCCAGTAATGACCCGCCCTCGCCGGAATCATCACCTGAATCCTCGCTAGCCACCATCCAGAAGCGGTTGCTGGCTAGCATAGAATTCAGGCATCATTTCCTGTGAGTTGTGCCGAGCGGCAGGGGGTCGGAGTCGCTGGAGGTGGTGCCAGTCGGGCGGAACACCATCGGCCCTTCCTCGATCACAATCAGGGCCAGAGTTGACCCCGGCGTCGGAAGGGCTAGCACCGTCTCGTGGGTTCTGAGCATCGATGCCCGCATAGCCAGAGCCAGCGGAGTGGTGTCGAATGAGACGAACGCCGCCCACCACTGCACCGTCGCCCTCGCCGGCGAATTGGCCTGATCCATCGCCCACATGAGGATCTCCAGCGAGTGCCCGCGCCTCGCCCTACCAAACAATGATTCCTCCTCCTCTGTCAGGCCCTCTCGAATGGCTCGCGCTTCCGCATGAAATTCCCCCTTGCTAATGAACCAAGATTAGATCTTGCGCAGACAGGCACTCTTCCTCACATCCCCGCCCGCAAACATCCACATATTCTCTTCCTCGATCTCCACCATCCTCACGCTCGCTTGCACTAGGAGGTTTAAGAGCAGCCGCTTCGCACTGCCAGGGTAGGGGAGGAAGTGGAATACAGAACACGAGCGAGTTAATCCACCTGGTCAACCACTCGAATTAAATCCCCCATGGCCCACACTTCCACCATGATCGGGTCCCGACGTGCTCGTCGCATCGCACCGCCCTGCCTCCTCGATGCATGCGACGTGACAGTGACGCACAGGGTTAGGAGCACCCCTTGACTCATTCATGATTCAACCACAGACACGCTCTTGTCAACGAGGAGCAGCTTCATGGTAGAGGCGCAGCACACCACCGCCCTCAGGTCGGGGATACATGAGTACTCCGGCCGCCCTCAGGTCGGGGATGTACCATGCTGGCCACCGTCGATCGTTGGAGTCGCCTGGGGTATATCGCCAGAGACGTGTCATCCTCCTAGATAGATGCTCTTCAAGAAATGATGAGGAAAGGGAACAAATGGTGCACATGGTATTTCTTAGAATAACACGATTATTCTCCTTGTAGTCCTATGATAACTTCCACTATATGCAACTTCCTAGCTGTTCATCAGTTCCGCAAAAGAAAAAAGACACACACAAAAATCCAACTGTACAACTATAGTGGATTTCAATTCCTTATAGGAAACAAACTGACAATAGAAGTACCTCATTACTTTTAAAACTTCTATTCAGAGGAGAAAAACCCGAAGAGGTGGTATTCGATAATTTCTAGTTTCTACTCAGGTATTGCTGACAAAGGCAATCACCTGGAATTTGAGATTTCATAACACCCATGCTAGTCTAGCCGTTTGTGAAAACTAGCATCAGAAAAAAAGTGGCCTAGTTGTTTGTGAAAAATGAGCGCTCTTTCTCATTCATAATACCCTTGCTAGCCTTGTTGTTTGTTTCTGACGCCCTTTGAATGCTTCTCAGCAGCAGCCGCTCTTACATCATTTCAGTTTGCACATAACTAGCCCTGGGTCTAAGTGCTCCTGCAACATGAAAAGCAACATGGCTTTGAAAGCTCAATTGCACCGTAGATCTGCTGCAAAATGCAATTTTTTTCTAAGTGTCCTTATGCCCAGTGAACCAACGATCTAGTATTTAAATTCAGTTGTACATGTACAAGGTCTCCTGCCGTAAATCTTTTTCACATCCACAACACATGGTGACTTGAAACCAATCTCCTATCTGGTTCTCAAGCCAAATAATTTCGTCTAGATCTTGTCATTACAGGATTACACTGAATCAAGCAAACTCATATTTTAATCAGGGCACACCTATTCGTTTAGAGATTCAAGGGTTTTGTAAACAGCCAGTGGTTGTAACCATGTAAAAACGAACTGGCAGAACTACCTCATCGCCTTTGACAGTCCTACAAACAAGGGGTTGGGTTTGCTACTCCCTCCATAAAAAAATGTAATACGTTTTTATGCAAAAAAAAAGAAAAGAAAGAAAAACCAAAAATGTCTTACATTTCGGTACAGAGGTTAGTATTAAACTGCAGACAAGGTTAGTATTAATACACGGCAAATGCTGGGCAAGATATGACTTGGCTGCATCCATAACCAGCACTGTTTGCAAGCATATAAGGAGCAAAGTGGCAAAGCATGTTATCATCAAACAAATCCCTGCAACACATTGCTATTTGCTGTATAATAAACACGGATACCAAGTTAAATAAGAGTAAGCAAAGGGTAAGAGATAAGACGCTCACCGCTTCAAATAGTTGGTGCACACAATGATGGTGGGAAACCAGCATATAGTCGAGCATACATGAATGGTTTGCTAAGCTCAGCGAAAAACTCGACCTGCAATGTCTTGACGTCCACGGAAAAGCATCCAAAGTTCAGCGCCTCTTGTGCAGTTGTGGTGTACAACGCTTCTAGGAGCAGGTATCCCCCGGCTACACCAACAAGAGCAGCATCGTTTACTGGCAATTGGATGACCTTGTTCAAGTGCCATTGGTTATTTCTCAGAATAGAATACGTGAGCCAAAATGGGTCACTATCGTGGTCCTCGCCATAGCCTTCAGTGAGCATTCCGAGCATCCCTTCTGCTGCCTCAACAAGGGCAAAACTGTTAGTCCCTCGTTCAGGTGGGAGGTTGATGGCAGACAATTCCATTGCACGCACGTCCAGCACGAGCAACTCGTTCCGAAAATGCAAATGCCAATAGAAGCATCCGTGGACGAATTGACGATTGGACAACCCACCATGAGAGTGGATAAATGAACCATCAGAAGCAGATGTAGCCTGACCACTCCATTGATCAAATGTATGAGCATGCCACTGTCCTTGTCCACCCAAAGAGGAGGAGAAGACGAGAATGAGCAGTTTAGTTGTGCATTGCGCCACGCACATCACCCTGAATGATAAAGGGTCCTCCTCATTCTGGCCAGGAGCAAGGAAGGCCTCCAGATTGAGGAGGTCCAGTTGAGGTGCCAGCGCTTTTAGGTCGTCTGGAACGGCGGGCAGCAGGACATAGCGGTGGTGAATGGGGTCGCACACAGCGAGGTCCTTGACCCAAAATTGGCGGTCTTCTTTGTCTGGGGGGCCGACGAGGAGGGCGCGCCCGTCAAAGAAATCAACTGGACGCCAGGTATGGCCGGGGGTGGAGGGGAGGAAGGATGAGCAGGAGAAGTCGAAGCCAAGGAAGGCGCGAGCGGCGATGGCGGAGGGGTGTGGCGGCTGGGCTGGGCTGAAGGTGTCTTGGAGCAGGCCGAGGAGAGGCGGCGGGTGGAGAGCACGGTATCGGCGCAGGAAGGCATGGTCGGCGATGACACGGCGGAAGGAGGGGCAGGTGGTGGAGGCGCGGGCGAGGTCTTCAGCAGCGGTGAGGCGGAGGAAGATTTCCTCGAGCATCACATCCGGTATATCGGCCATGGACGTCGCCGGCGGTGCCATCTGGGTGGTCGGGTGGGGATTCGGTTTGGCTTCTAAAGGAAAGGAGTGGAGCTTCTCTTCTCTCTCTCTCTCAGGATCGGCGACTGCTGCGTGTTCGTGCGCCGCCGTGGGAGAGGAAGAGAAGGGTCTAGGAAATGGGGATCGGGGGCTAGGGTTCAACCTTTTTTTTGGGAACTGCCTAGGGTTCAAGCTTATGCAAAGCTGGCTAAATGGACCAGGCCAACCAGGGCGGCCCTTGAGCACGCCGGCACGGCCCGCCATGGGCCAGGCGTGGCACGCCCTGGGCCGTGCTTGGGCTGCTAGGCTGAGCATGCGGGCCGGCACAACACATCCCAGTTATCTTTTTTTTATGTATTTTCTATTTTGTACATATGTGGCCTAATACTAGCCCGGTAGGTAAAAATAGGACTAAAAAATGCCCAATAGGCTAAACAGCAGGCGGGCCAGTGTGCCGGCGGGCCGGCCCGATTAGCAGCTGGGTCGTGCCTAGGTTGCAGGCTGTAGCATGCAGGCGAGCACGGCACGACCTGTATAATAATCGTGCCCCGGCAGGCCGTGTCGTGACAGGCACAATTACGATAGGCCGGCCCGGCCCGTTTGGCCAGCTTTGACATCATGTGTGCAACAAGGGTATTTTGGTCCTCCGTTTTACACCCTATTATAGCACAGTATAAAAAATATGTTTAAATCATGTAGAAAGGGGAAATACTTGACTTTCTTTGGCAAAGCACTGCAAAAATGAATACACATGAAAACTGCAAATTGTACACGCCGTCACAACCATTGTGTTTAGTTGGATCAGTACATGTGATTCTCGAGGTGACAGTGTTGTCGAAGTCATCACATTTAGGTTAGTTTGGCCTTTGGTGTCGTTTGTCATGTTTTTTGCGGTAGTACAACACTGTGTATATTAACTTTTCTGTTTTTAGATCCTTGGCCCACCTTGAATTTGTGAAATTGTGATGTTTTTCCCATGAAATGACTACCAGGAAATCCTTCCATAGTCACCCTAATGACCTTCATCACCAAAGCGTCACGACAGTTTCCAAGACCTCTCATATATATAATCTCCAATGAGGATCGGTTGGAGCACGTAGGAGTGCCACCACTACATAAGCCACGTCTGACTAAGGCAATTAGGAAGCGGGGGAAAGCATTTTGAAGTACAAAAATGTTGGGGGTGAAATGCTGGTACTTAAACTAGGGTTCTTTCTTAGCGCTAATCTTGGCTTTTTTAGCAGTTAGTTATAGCGTGCCTTTCATTCTTCTCTCATTTCAGAAAGGTTTGGCAGTATTTCTTATCATGACCTGGTTGAGAGAATACGAAACATCGGTGTAAAAGATTGAGTGGGATGGTTATAGTAAGGGGCAAACCAAGTGCTTCCGTGAAGATGCAAATCAATCAGATCGGAGACCAGGAACGGAGGGGAGGAGAAACTCAACGAAAAGAAAAAGGGGACTCAACCGACTATCATGAGCGAAGCGAGGGAATTTCTTCTGATTGGATCCCTTGGGAGACATACAAAAATAGAATCAAATCTTCCATGATTCAATACTAGCTAGAAAGTGTATGGACTTAGACTTTGATGACTCCCTAGTGGCAAAGGAAGCTTTAGCTTCATCCTTTAAACGTCTCATTTACTCTCTCTAGCTCTCGAATTTAAGTATAGGAATTTCAGGTACATTGGTCGATGAAAGTGAACATGTATCTTATCTGACGCCACTTACTCTAGTTTTACTTTGTGGAAGACGTCCGATTGAATGATCTCTAGTGGGTTCACCAATTGTACGCAGGCATGTTTCCTTCTCATTTTACCAGCCTCCATGGTTCTGTCGGTGTAGAGGAAAGTCATCAATCCCCTGAGACAAAGACAAAAATGGCAAATAAAAGATACATACCAGAACACATCAACTATGCCATCTAAGCCTGTCCACTTGCTAGTCAGGAAAAAAAATCGATATGTTTCATGGGCTTCTTTTGCTACTCTCCTCACGGTCTCTTTACAAGGGCAACCAAATTCAATAAACAGTTCATGCTAATTCATAGACTATATTGGTTTCTGTGTAAGAGTCATGTGAGACGCTTCCTTCTCATACACATCGGAAGCTACATTTGATCATCCACATTATAGAGTTTTGCAGGTGCTTGAGAGAATGTTATCCAGTCAGTTATGACTTGACCATGGTCTGAGCTTAAATTGGTCCTGGTCCATAAAACCAAAGTTGTTGGGCAAGCACAAAAAAGTCGTCTGAAGGGGAGTTATATTGGAAAACTCAACTCCGATCAACCCCGGTTTGGTCCCATGCCTAAAACAGGAATAAGGTCGATATAACCCACTGCTCGCCTAAGAATGTACTAACGTAATGCCTACTATGGCTTTCGAAAGGATCCAACTGCTAGGAGGGTCCAAGCCATGGATTGATGTGACCGTGGCGGCGACTAGAATCGATCTGAATGAGGAAGTTATGGGACTTATCTTATATAACAATATATATATGGTGGAATGATTCAAAAAAATGTGGGGGTCAAGGTGTATAATGCGAGCTCCACTTTCAGGCAATGAGTTAGCTTAACCTTGATTACTTAAGGTTTAATACAGTCATGTGATCTGTTATTAAGAAAGAAAAAAGAAAGGATGATTGCGACAGCTCAACCGGATGAGACATCTCTTATTTACATAAATGTGCCTACATTGTTTGATTTACCAGTTCTGGGTATTGGATTTTTGAACAGGGAGAATGAAACTAGTACTAGCTTATCAACAACTGTGCTTTCTACCAACTCTGCCAACCTCAAATAGGAATATTGATTGCGATTCATCTGCACCAGAACCTGCAACTGCTGCCTCTACTCCGCCTACTAGTGCTGACTTCGCTGGCCTCGTAGGGTACCAATTTCCTCCTGATTTGTGTGCATGCCATTGACTCCTTTAATGGGTCAAAACCTACTTGGTTCTCATTTTTATTACGACTATATAAGAAAAGAAGTATTTGTGTTTAGCAAGACAGAGAATTTTGGAACCAAGTAGCAACGCATAAACATCACTACTACTAGCAGATACATAAATCTCTCGAAGAAATTTTGGATGGGCCTCACTTTAAGTAACAATTGTGGCCTCCAGCAAAATGGTCTCGTTTCTAGCCTTTTAGTGTTGCCAACATGTCATTTTTCTAATTGAGTAAACGCGGCGGCGGTATTTGAAGTTGTCCATAGGCTCTTATATGGCTTAGGTTATGGCTGCAGTCTAGCCCACTTTCAACCAAGTCCTACACATAGATCAAATCAGACACCAAGGACTGTGGTATGCTGACCCGGATTGAGCGCATGGGCAGAACACACATTGTGATGTTTTGTACTTCGCCAATCAAGTGTCCCGGTTCCATGAATGTACTCCAAATAAGACTCCTCAAGCTAACGAACAGGGGGAATGCAACTTGGTTGAGGAAACAATCTAGTTTAGTCAGAGATCCTAATGCTTCCAAGTCCTAGGATGTCTTTGGGTTTGGACTACATGGCAAAAGAAGTTTCCAACTAAGTGCAAAACTTGTTCCATCGCGTACACACATGTTGTATGTTGGTATTAACCTAGCATATCAAAAACTATTCCAACCAAGACGAAAAACTTGGGTACATTGCTTATGTGGTATATGCTAGTATGAACCTAGCAACAACTAAGATTTTACGCCTTGCGTGTCCTATGCAGAATAGTTTTGTTGTGAGTTATAATCATGTTCCATCCATCTCTCTTCTCATGCTTAAATAGGAACACTGTCACATACATTACCGTACCACTTGATACAATATGTGGAACAACCATGCGATGAATACTTTCATGCTCACCATAAAAGGAGCATGTGGGCATGTATGAAGTACTACGATTATCCCCTCGCTGGTCATAGCAATTCGAGCTCAAAGTTTAGTAGATGACCACAGCCGGATACTGCCTTTGCATTTGCCGTGTCAAGTCGCAGGCATCATCACTATGACTTTGGTTAGGATAATAAATCATCAATATATACGAGAGCATAAAATACCTAAGCAATCATAATATCCACAATATACAACCACATATAAAAAAACATCAAATCATCATTTGGTAGTATCTGCCGAGAAAGTAGGGGTGGACTAACGAGTAGCTCGGCTCTTAAGCTCGTTAAGATTAACGAGCAGAAAACCCTGCTCGGCTTGGCTCGTTTGAAGCTCGTTAAGCTCGTGAGCACTCGCGAGCGCTCATTAACAGATTATAATGTGTTATGATATACATGATGAATGTGTAGGTATGGTTTTCAAGATGAAATATGGTGACTACAAAAAGAAATGAAGTAGTTTGTTGCCTCATATGTCGATTAAATTAAATAAATGGGCTGAGGTGCTATAAAAAGTTTGTCACGTAAGATGAAAATATGTATTGTGTTGTTGCTAAAGAGCTTAACAAGCTACTCGTGAAACTCGTTAGTTTGCTCGTTAAGCTCATTAAGCTTAACAAGCTAAAATCAATGATTGGCTCTGTTCATTAAGAAGCGAGCTACGAGCTTAACGAGCCGAACTTCCGAGCGCTCATTAAGCTCGCGAGATACGAGCTTTTGGTCCAGCCCTACGAGAAAGTGGCAATTGAAGGGTGGGGTGGGGCAGGAGGGTGCATGCCCTTAAACACAAACATAAATGTAGAAGGTTTTCACACAAATTAGAATGATTCAGGTGACATAAACATAATGACCAAATGAAGTTTGTTTGGCCCCCGCAGCTTTCTCACTCATGTATCCTTTTACGTACACTTATGTACCCTTTTAGAGGTTAATATACATCATCTTGTTGGAAGCAGGGAGTAACAAAAGAGCTGAAACTCCAAAAACAGAGTACTCTGCTTGCTTTTCCAAAAGCAGAGTACGCAGTCATTGAGATGTAGTCACAACCAGTGTCCACTATACTCGATAAAATTCAAAAGAAAAAAAGGCAGACGATTGATGATGCACATCTCAAGCTTGTAATCAGGTGGATGACATACATACAAAAATACATCAAATCCTTTAAAGACAAAATATACAAACTTAAAGAAAGAAGTCAAAACAAGTCTATTCTACTGTCGATTAGGGCATAGGCTACACTTGAGCAGAGAACTTTATCCAGGCACCTCATCTCTACCACAACATCAAAAGCAAGCAACATCTTCAGCTTGCTTCAGAGTTAACTCAAGCGTTGGACTAGTAAATATGACTCATTCTGGTATCACTTCCTCTTTCTACAACTTGACGTGCTCCGTGGAATCGACCTTCTTTCCAAGTGTTGCTCGTGCCTGTGGATAGATGAAACAAGATGAATTTACCACACATGGGAACATAATAGAAAGCACATGAATACAAGCCTACCAATTATAACAGCATCAGATAGATCAATAGCTAGTTTGCATCATTCTAATGTGCATATGGCATGAAGCGACAAACCGAAGTTTGCAAATGTGTATCAAAATGTGCACGTGGCTTCACAACCTGAAGTTTACATGATAATACATCAATAAGATGAAATTTTCATTCAAGAAACCAATTTAGTTTGTTTCTTCGGGTTAAATCCAAAGAAAAATGAATGAGTAAGCAGCTTATTATTCAATATTTATCAATTAAAAAAGGAACAGATAAACTGCGCCGCCAGAAATTTATATAGCAAAGAGGGTCAGATAGAGAAAGATGTGTTAAAACTAATGGATGAATACGAAGATGCATCCAGACGAGAGAAGAATGAGAGCTAAGGAATTATGGAAATACTAGAAACAGTAAGAACTTTAGGTGTATAAGGTCATCATAAGAAAAGGCAATTGATTGAATATATCAGGCATGGTTTTAAATAGCCTGCTATAGCGTTTATAAGAGGTCCTGTGTTAAGGGTTTTTTGTCCAAACACATGAGCAAAGTTTTTAAATAGCTCGCTATAGCACCATAATGGCATTTAGAAGAGGTCCGTCACTAAGAGGCTTAGCGTGCTATTTAAAAGTTTGATATTAGGTGAGGAAACAAACAGTACGCCGGTCTTTCTTAGAATAAAACTATTATTCTCCTTGTACTCCTATGATACTTCCACTATATGCAGCAACTTCCTAGCTGTTTATCAGTTCAGAAAAAAAAACTCAATTGCAACCTCGCTCTGAAAGCTCAATTGCACCATAGATCTGCTCCAAAATGCATTTTTCTCTAAGCATCCTTTTGCTGAGTGAAACGACCTAGTATGTAAATTCAGTTGCACATGCACGATGTTCCCTGCCCCAAATCTTTTCCACATCCACAACACATGGTGGCTTGAAACCAATCTGCTATCTAGTTCACCCAAGCCAAATCATTTCATTCAGTAATACATACATTGTTTCGTTTAGGTATTGTCATTGCAGGATCACACTGCATCAAGCAAATTCATATTTTAAGCAGGGCAAACCTATTCTTTTAGACATTCAAGTGTTTATAAAAAAGCCAGTGGACTGTAATTAACCATGTAAAAACAAACTGAGAGAACTATTTCATCGGTTTTAAAATTGCTACTCAGAGAGCAAACAAGGGGTTGTTGTTATTTGATTATACTAATACAAATGTTATATATAAAGATACAAATGTATTGATTAAGGCAATAAATTGAAAATGATCTGAGCATGCTGGTCAAAACAAGGGCCAGTCAATATACACTAGTAGAAAAGGGGGCAAAGGTTCAGGCCGGGTTAGCCCATTAGTCCCGGTTCAGTCTAGAACCGGGACCCATGGGGGCATTGGACCTGGTTCGTGAGCCCAGGGGGCCGGCCGGGCCACGTGGGCCATTGGTCCCGGTTCGTCTAGACCTTTTGGTTCCGGTTGGTGGGACGAACCGGAACCAATGGGCCTCGCTCCTGGCCCACCACCATTGGTTCCGGTTGGTGGCTTGAACCGGGACCAAAGGCTGCCCTTTAGTCCCGGTTCATGCCACCAACCGGGACCAATGAGGTGCCTATCTATACCCCCTCGCGTAAGAGCAGAGCACACTGCTCTGTTTTTTCTGGCCGCCGAGGGGGAGAGGGCTTGGTGGTGCTCTAGCTCACCTCCTATGCACACAAGGTGTTCGATGGAATGCCCGAGCCACACTACTTAAGCTTTCTCCTCGCCAAGCTCGACCTCCAAACTCCATTTTCCTCAATATTTGTCTAGGTTTAGCGGTCCGTCACGCCCTGTCCCCGTTTTCACTGTCGTCGATCACCCGCGCCGATCTCATCGCCGGCACCACCGTGGTGAGCCTCTTGTTCTTATCTTCTTTCTGAAAGGAAAAATATTCTTACTTGTATGTTTAGATAGATACTTGTATTATTTTCTTACTTTTATTATTGCATTTTATATATTGCAATGGTTTTGGTATCCGCCCCCGTCGGCCCTCGTCCTGTCAATGATTCGGATGTGGTATATATTATCTTTATAACTATTCACTACTGGAATCTGGGAATTTGCCATCAGCCAGCTCTTTGCCATCTGCCAGCTGATGGCAAAGAACGTCTTTGCCATCTGCTTATAAAAAACAGATGGCAAAGAACTGACAGACGGCAAAGAACATGGTTGCCATCAGCCAATTCTTTGCCATCTGCCAGCAGATGGCAAATAATCTTTGCCATCTGCCAGCAGATGGCAAAGAGGTTGGCAAATCATGTGGACGTCAATAGTGTAACGACGTACCAGCCCACCTCTTTGCCATCTGCCAGCAGACGGCAAATCATGTGGGTTATTTTTTTGCAGATAAAAAAACTGTGGGGTTATCCCTTCCCTCTCTCCCCTCCTCTCCCACGCATCTGCACGCATCTCACCAGCCGCCGCCCCACCACCCCGCCGCCCCGCCGAGGCCCCCCCTTTCCCTAGCGTGTGTGCGGTCCCCCGCGGCGACCTCTCCACTCGCTGTCGCCGTCCGTCGGGGAGGGAGCGTGCGTGCGGTCCCCCGCGGCGACCTCTCCACTCGCCGTCGCCGTCCTCGGCCACTCGCCGTCCCGACCTCTCCACTCGCCTCCTCTGGCCAGCCAACCATAGTGGCATCGTTCCTCTGACACGCGGAGGGGCTCTCCTCTCCCACCGGTCGGCGCTTCGACTTCGACTCCTACAACCGCCCCTGTTTGCTCCCCACGCTCGTCCGCTCCGGATCCAGATCCACGGCCCCATTCGCCATTGCTTGGTAGGAAGCGCTTTATCTTGTGTTCTAGAGCCTGGATCTCACGGCATACCCCTTTTTGTGTGTGATGCAGCTTCTAGGGAGGGATGTTGAACGGACAGATTGAGGCCGTGCCGCCGTTCAGGACAGGCTGCTGGTGCTGGCCGTGGACGGGCTGCCGGTGGCAGCGCCGCTCAACGGCCGTCGCTGCTGTCCACTCGGCTCGGACAACTACACCGTTATCCAGATGACCTTAGCCCGCCCCGCCTCCACCTCCGCACTGGCCATGACGCCGTGACGCCCCAGCCGCCTAGGTGCTGCTGCACTTGTCTAGTACTTCTCGCATTTTTGTTTGATGGACGACCAGTATAAGGGTCTCAGATTCAGTACAATGTTACACTTCTGCACAAATCGCTGTTGCCATTGCCGAGAATTGGTGTGTGCATTGCCTTGCCTTGAGCGTGAGTTAGTTATTTTGCCAAATGAGGCGTTCAACTAGATAGTTGGATTCGGATGATAGTGTAGATTTATAGTAGGAACTAATTAGAAGTAGTACAAACACACGGGATGTTCATTTGAAGTTTTTAGCTACATACTAGCTGTGAACTGTTTGAGAGCTCCCTCGCTCTACAACTTCAGAATTTTATAGCCTTTTGCAGTTGCTTCTTTCATGTAGAGCTCAGGACATTAAGTGCAGGGTTGTAAAATTCCCATGACTTTTGTTTGTTTGTAGAGTATCTTCTATTTAATGCCATCATGTCAACTTCCTAAATATAATGATGACACTGTTTTCTTGGGGATAGTTATAACTGAAGAATACTTTCAGGTTTCCAAACCTTGGACATATGAGTGATTCTCTTTAGAACTGTATACATTCCAAGGGATACGAAAGTAAGGTTAGGATCCCAGAACATCTGCAAGTACAATTTTAGAACCTCCAAAATGACTTAATATGCTTAACTAGCTCTAAAATGACATAATATGCTTAAGAAATGACATATTTTAGCTCCTAAATGACTTCATATGCTTAGCTAGCTCCAAAATGACATAATGACCTTACTTAGCTCCAAAATGACCTATTTTACAGATATAAGTTGCATCATAATAATCTTCACATTTTAGTTGCATCATAATAATCTTCTTCTTCTAGTCTTCTTCTTCTAACTTTCTTCTTTCCCATTTTACAGATTTGCTTAAGATCACGGAAGCTTGGGTTGATGGAGTGCTTGTATTTAGTTTTTGTTTTGACCTTGTGAAACTTGCTACCTATGGATGAAACTGTGTAATATTAATGAAACTATGTATATATACGGATGAAACTTGCTACTATTGGTAACATGTGTTGGATATATATATGTGTTCATGACTATTGGTAATATGTGTTGAATATGCTATATTGGTCATATAAGTATATTTGTGTTTGATTTTCTGTGAAAATGAATTGATATAAGAAAAAATAAAATTAAATGGGGCAATATAGGCACTTTGCCATCTGCTGGCAGATGGCAAAGAGCTTTGCCTTCAGCTGGCAGATGGCAAAGAGGCCACGTGTCATCTACATGTAAAATTTGGGCTGGCCTATTTGGGCTCTTTGCCATCTGCCAGCTGGCAGATGGCAAAGAGCCTGCAGCCTTTGCCATCTGCTGGCTGACAGCAAAGTATGCCGTTAGCCTTCTAACGGGGCTAACCCCGTTAAGAGGCTTTGCCATCTGCCAGCTGATGGCAAAGCCACAGGCTCTTTGCCATCAGCCAGCAGATGGCAAAGAAGCCTTTGCCGATAGGATTTCAGACAAACTGTTTGCCATCTGCTGGCTGATGGCAAAGCCTTTGCCATCCGCCGACCATGCCTTTGCCATCTGCCATGGCAGATGGCAAAGTGCCAGATTTCAGTAGTGATTGGTTCATTTATTGTTTATGAAAATTATGCCGACGAACGTGACATAGATTTTATTTATCTAGGAGGTATGTGAACCGGAAATTCCAACCGACCCTATTGTCGAGGGGTTAAATTTAGTTGAAGAAGAAAACAATTTCTTGAAGGAAAAAATAAAAAAAATTGAGGAGGAGAAGATGATATTGGAGTTGCATGTTGCGGATGTCGTCGATGATCACAAGATCAAGATGGATGCAATGCGCTTGAAGATTAGGAAGATTAGAAAATATGCCATTCATACCGAGGCTTGGTATCATTATGCCGTTGGATCAATTGTTACCTTGGTTGCGATTATGATCGCATTGAAATGTTTTACATAGTTTCAATGTATGGTTTAATTAATTAGATGCTCTGGAAAGCTATATGTTGTTACATGAGAACTATGTATGTACTTTGGTTTTAATGTGATGATGAACTTTTATTAATTTGGTCACTTAATTATCTATTCATGATGTTCTGTAATGGTTTTTGACACACTTAATTATATATAATGCACGCAGATGAACCAGCAATGGATGTACGGTGACAGACACACCTCCGAGTACAGTAAGGGCGTGCATGAGTTTCTCGAAGCGGCTGAGGCAAACAAGCAGAATGGTTTTATGTGTTGTCCATGCACTAAATGTGGGAATACGATGTCTTACTCTAACCGGAAAATCCTTCACACCCACCTGCTTTACAAGGATTTCATGCCACACTATTAATGTTTGGACGAGCACGGAGAAATAGGGGTTATGATGAAAGACGGCAAAGAAGAAGAGTACAATGACAACTATGTGCCCCCTGAATATGGTGATGCTGCAACGGGGGGAGCTGGTGAAGATCAAGAGGAACCAGACGATGTGCCCAATGATGCTGCAACGGGTGAAGCTGCTGAAGATCAAGAGGAACCAGACGATGTGCCCGATGATGATGATCTCCGCCGGGTCATTGTCAATGCAAGGACGCAATGCGAAAGTCAAAAGGAGAAGCTGAAGTTCGATCGCATGTTAGAGGATCACAAAAAAGGGTTGTACCCCAATTGCGAAGATGGCAACACAAAGCTCGGTACCGTACTGGAATTGCTGCAGTGGAAGGCAGAGAATGCTATGCCTGACAAAGGATTTGAGAAGCTACTGAAAATATTGAAGAAGAAGCTTCCAAAGGATAACGAATTGCCCGACAGCACATATGCAGAAGGTCGTATACCCTCTAGGATTGGAGGTGCAGAAGATACATGCATGCCCTAATGGCTGCATCCTCTATCGTGGTGCATACAAGGATCTGAACGCATGCCCGGTATGCGGTGCATTGCGGTATAAGATCAGACGAGATGACCCTGGTGATGTTGACGGCGAGCCCCCCCAGGAAGAGGGTTCCTGTGAAGGTGATGTGGTATGCTCCTATAATACCACGGTTGAAACGTCTGTTCAGAAACGGAGAGCATGCCAAGTTGATGCGATGGCACAGTGAGGACCGTAAGAAAGACGGGAAGTTGAGAGCACCCGCTGACGGGTCGCAGTGGAGAAAAATCGAGAGAAAGTATTGGGATGAGTTTGCAAAGGACCCAAGGAACGTATGGTTTGCTTTAAGCGTGGATGGCATTAATCCTTTCGGGGAGCAGAGCAGCAATCACAGCACCAGGCCCGTGACTCTATGTATGTATAACCTTCCTCCTTGGATGTGCATGAAGCGGAAGTTCATTATGATGTCAGTTCTCATCCAAGGCCCTAAGCAACCCGGCAACGACATTGATGTGTACCTAAGGCCATTAGTTGAAGAACTTTTATAGCTGTGGAATGGAAACGGCGTACGTACGTGGGATGAGCACAGACAGGAGGAATTTAACCTAAAGGCGTTGCTGTTCTTGACCATCAACGATTGGCCCGCTCTCAGTAACCTTTCAGGATAGAAAAACAAGGGATACCACGCATGCACGCATTGTTTAGATGACACTGAAAGTATATACCTAGACAAATGCAGGAAGAATGTGTACCTGGGCCATCGTTGATTTCTTCCGACCAACCATCAATGTCGAAAGAAAGGCAAACATTTCAAAGGCGAGGCAGATCACCGGAAGAAGCCCGCCATGCGTACCAGTGATCACGTACTTGCTATGGTCAATGATTTACACGTAATCTTTGGAAAGGGTCCCGGCGCACTAGCTGTTCCGAATGACGCTGAGGGACACGCACCCATGTGGAAGAAGAAATCTATATTTTGGGACCTACCCTACTGGAAAGATCTAGAGGTCCGCTCTTCAATCAACATGATGCACGTGACGAAGAACCTTTGCGTGAACCTGCTACGCTTCTTGGGCGTGTATGGAAAGACAAAAGATACACCTGAGGCACGGGAGGACCTACAACGTTTGCACGAAAAAGACGACATGCCTCCGAAGCAGTATGAAGGTCCTGCCAGCTACGCTCTTACGAAAGAAGAGAAAGAAATCTTCTTTGAATGCCTGCTCAGTATGAAGGTCCCGACTGGCTTCTCGTCGAATATAAAGGGAATAATAAATATGCCAGAGAAAAAGTTCCAGAACCTAGTCTCATGACTGCCACGTGATTATGACGCAACTGCTTCCGGTTGCATTGAGGGGGCTTCTACCAGAAAACGTCCGATTAGCCATTGTGAAGCTATGTGCATTCCTCAATGCAATCTCTCAGAAGGTGATCGATCCAGAAATTGTACCAAGGCTAAGGAGTGATGTGGCGCAATGTCTTGTCAGTTTCGAGCTGGTGTTCCCACCATCCTTCTTCAATATCATGACGCACGTCCTAGTTCATCTAGTCGACGAGATTGTCATTCTGGGGCCCGTATTTCTACACAATATGTTCCCCTTTGAGAGGTTCATGGGAGTCCTAAAGAAATATGTCCGTAACCGCGCTAGGCCAGAAGGAAGCATCTCCATGGGCCATCAAACAGAGGATGTCATCGGGTTTTGTGTTGACTTCATTCTTGGCCTTAAGAAGATAGGTCTCCCTAAATCGCGGTATGAGGGGAGACTGACTGGAAAAGGCACGCTTGGAAGGGGCTCAATAATATGCTGGGACGGATATTCTTGGTCTCAAGCACACTACACAGTTCTACAGAACTCTACCTTGGTGACCCTGTATATTGATGAACACAAGAACAGTCTGCGCTCCAAACACCTGGAGCAGTGCGATGACTGGATTGCATGTGAACACATCAGGACTTTCAGCAGTTGGTTGGAAACACGTCTCAGAGGTGACAACACTATTTGTGATGAGCTGTACTTGTTGTCCAGGGGACCATCTTTGACTGTATTGATTTACAAAGGATACGAGATAAATGGGAATACATTTTACACGATTGACCAAGATCAAAAGAGCACCAACCAAAATAGCGGTGTCCGCTTTGATGCAACAACCGAGAGGGGAAAGGACACATATTATGGTTACATAGTGGACATATGGGAACTTGACTACAGACATGATTTTAAAGTCCCTTTGTTTAAGTGCAAATGGGTCAATCTGTCAGTGGGCGGGGTACAGGTAGACCCACAGTACAGAATGACAACAGTGGATCTGAAAAATCTTGGGTACACTGACGAACCGTTCGTCCTAGCCAATGATGTGGCACAGGTTATCTATGTGAAGGACATGTCTACAGACCGAGAAAAAGAAAAGATAAGGAAGTGAATACATCATACGATGAGTCAAAGCGCCACATAGTTCTTTCAGGAAAAAAGGACATCATGGGAGTGGAGGGCAAGACAGACATGTCTGAAGATTATGAAAAGTTTCATGAAATTCCTCCCTTCAAAGTCAAGGTTGACCCAAGCATCCTGATAAACGATGAAGATTATCCATGGTTACGGCGCAATAAGCAAATGACACAAGCGAAGAAAAAGTGAAGACTTTCTCCCGCAACTATTATGATGATACCATGCCAACTTTGTAACAAACGAGTATGATACCATTGTCTATTTTGTACATGCACATGCTATATGGGTGAAATTATGATACCATGCCAACTTTCAACTTTTTCAGAGTTCATTTGAAATGCTTTAATGTCTTATGGTTCGGCCCTCGTAATACCATTAATCCCGGTTTGGTCCTTGTCAACTATGTTCTCACCAAGAACACTCAAGAGGGCAGCCACGTGGGCCATTGGTCCCGGTTCGTCTGGACCTTTTGGTCCCGGTTCCACGCACGAACCGGGACCAATGCGCCTCGCCCCTGGCCCATGACCATTAGTCCCGGTTTGTGCCACAAACCGGGACTAAAGGGTTGGTCCTCGTTGCGGTCAGAGTTTAGTCCCACCTCGCCAACCGAAGGGCGCTCACACCGGTTTATAAGCCCGTCCCTCTCTGCCTTGTTGAGCTCCTCTCAAAGTGAAAATAGATGCCCCTATACAGGGAATTTGACCTAAATTCATAGTGAATTTCTCTGAAATTCATAGAAATTTATTATGAATTTAGGTTGAATTTTCTCTATAGGCGCATCTATGTTCATTTTTTTAGTAAAGTTAATCACAAACTTGTGATTCACACAAATTTAAAAGAATTCAAATTTTAACTATTCAAATTTGAAAACTAATGGCACTAACAGAAAGTTTATAATATTTCTAAAACTAATGGCACTAACAGAAAGTTTATAATTTAAAAGAATTCAAATTTTAACTATTCAAATTTGAAAACTAATGGCACTAACAGAAAGTTTATAATTTTTCTAAAACTAATGGCACTAACAGAAAGTTTATAATTTTTCTAAAACTAAAAGCAAAAAGAATTAAAAAATAAAGCAAAAAACAAAAGAAAATAAATAATGCAAAAAACAAAACAAAAGAACTAGAAAAAAAATTAAAAATAGCAACAATAAGTATTTTGTTGTAAGTAGAAACAAAATAAAATAAATAAAGGAACAAAGAAAACAAAAAAACAAAAAAAGTGTTTTCAAATTGGAAAACTAATGGCACTAACAGAAAGTTTATAATTTTTCTAAAACTAAAAGCAAACAGAATTAAAAAATAAAGCAAAAAACAAAAGAAAATAAATAATGCAGAAAACAGAACAAAAAAATGGAAAAAAATAAAAATAGCAACAATAAGTATTTTGTTGTAAGTAGAAACAAAATAAAATAAATAAAGCAACAAAGAAAACAAAAAAAACAAAAAACGTGCCACCTACTGGGCCCCCACGGCCTGAATATGACTAGAAACCCTACCATGGGCCAGGATTCAGGCCCGCAGGAGGCCCAGTAGGCCCACAGGCAGATAAGTGACTTTAGGCCCGTAAGCCTGCATTTGGGAGGAGCTCGAAGTGGTCGACGCAACAGCGCTCATAAACCACCGTCGAGGCCTCTCGACTAGCGAGGTGGGACTAAACATCCCACCGCACCGCGCCAGTTCCAGCACAATGCCTTTGGTCCCGGTTGGTGGCTAAAGGGGTGCATTGGTACCGGTTCGTGGCACCAACCGGGACCAATGCCCCCATTTAGTCCCGGTTGGTGCCACCAACCGGGACCAAAGGCCGCCGCTTCCTGCCCTTTGGGCTGCTGAAAAGAGGCTTTTGGTCCCGGTTGGTGGCACCAACCGGGACTAAAGGGGGGCATTGGTCCCGGTTTGTGCCACGAACCGGTACCAATGCCTTTCCTATATAACCAAACACTTAGGAAATTTTCCCCACCCGCCATTCTTCTCTCCAACGCCGCCAGGCTGCTGCGCTGCTCCTCGACGCCGGCCCCTGCCCCGACGTTGCCGTCGCCTCCCCTAGCCGCCCGAGGTCGCCATCGCCGCCCGCTCGCCGTCGCCCGTGCCCTCGCCCGACGCCGTCGCCGCTCGCCGCCCTGCCCCGGCGCGCGTCGCGCGCCCCGGCCCGCCCCCGTCGTCGCCCTGCCCCGCACCCTTCCTCGCCGGCCGTCGCCCCTGCCCCTCGCCGTCCTCGCCGCCGAACGCGCGCCCCCTGCCACGTCGCCGTCCTTGCCGCCAAACCCGCGCCCCTGCCCCCCCGTTGGTCCGGCCGGCGCCCCTCCCCTGTTTTTTTTCATATATTATATGCTTGTTTTTTTCAGATTATATATATATATATATATATGTATATATGTGAGTATATGTATTGTGTATACTGCTTCTTTTCAGATTTTTTTTCATATATATGATGATTTGTATTTTGCTTTTTTATAAAAATGTATATATGTTTGTATGTTTTCTGTGTATATATGTTCATATATGCAAAAGTTAGATTTATATATTTAGAAAAGGATTATCTATATATTACATTTTAGGTTAGTTTCATATTTAGAAAAGTTTTATATATTTAGGAGAGGAAAAAGGAAAATAAGAAGAGGAAAAAGGAGAAGAAGAGAGGAAGAAAAGCAAGAGGAGAAGAAGAGGAGAGGAAGAAAAGGAAGAGGAGAAGAAGAAAGGAATAGAGGAGAAGAAGAAAAAAAGTTCTATTTTTTCTTCTTCTCCTCTATTCCTTTCTTCTTCTCCTCTTTTTTTTTCTTTTTTTCTTCGATCTTCTCCTCTATTCCTTTCTTCTTCTCCTCTTTTTATTTCTTCTTTGTTTTCTTATGTTTTATCGGGTCTGTCGTCGTCGATATACCCCTCCCGATAACTTCAACACAAGGGGGGCGTCGATATACCCCCTCCCGATAACTTCAACACGAGGGGGGTCGATATACCCCCTCCCGATAACTTCAACACGTGGGGGGGGGTCGATATACCCCCTCCCCGATAATATTATTTTCCCATGTACGTATGTCATCGTTGTCGATATACCCCCTCCCGATAACTTCAACACGTGGGGGGGGGGGTCGATATACCCCCTCCCCGATAACATTATTTTCCCATGTATGTATGTCGTCGTTGTCGATATTACCCCCTCCTTGAAGCGTTGTCGAGGCCACCCCAAACCCTAGAGAAGCAGCGTCGAGGCCACTAATTAATATGATTCCTTACTGTGATTAGCTAGCTAGTTCTACGTTTGCCACTAATATATCCATCTGTCATGTTTGAGTAATAATTGCCATGCTGTAAATATTTGTGGAAACTATGGACACCCCATGAGACGAAGCACAAGAAGTGTTGTTGGGGGACATAATCGCACAAGGAAGTGATGCCGTCTGCTCGTTGTTTCTCAACGACACCGATGGTCTGGAAGGAGAGGGTGAAGGAGCAGCTGGCTATGATTATGATGGCTCCTGTGACCCAATGCCGGTGCAAGAAGGAGACCGTGAGGATGGCTCCGGTGACCTAATGACGGTGCAAGAAGGAGACCGTGATGACGGCTCCGGTGACCGAACTGAGTCCGTCCAGGTATATATATTAGTTAAGCCTGTGCTGACTAGCTAATTGATGCATTCATTGTTTTGGTATGTACACATATTAATTAACTCTCGTCTTTGTTCTTTTTTCTAGCCCTTCGGATCGAGCACAACTTCGGTAAAGAGACGAGGCCCGAAGAAAAAATTGAGCTCGGATGAAAGGTTTGAGATCATAGCAATCGCGTGCAACGGCCAACCGATTGAACCCATCCGGACAAAGGATGCATTTGTTGCTCAGTGTGGGGCTCTGGTTAGGGACAAGATCCCGATCAGCATCCAGCAATGGTTAAAGCCGGCTAAAGAAGACCCTAAGGTGTCTTATGTCAATGATATGCAGAAAAAAGATCTTTGGACAGCTGAAGTCAAATTTCACCCTACCGCCAGAGGATGATCCGGAGAAGCCAGTTAAAGAGCAATTAATCAAGTCTTTTGCTCTTAAGAAGATGACAGACCTATTCAGGAGGTGGAAGAATGAGCTGAAAAGGTTTGTCGACAAAGAAGAGACACTAGAATTCAAGGGCAAATATGAGAAGATCAGAGATCACTGGCTCGCATTTGTGGTCCACAAGACATCGGAAAATAGTAAGAAGATGTCGGCGACAAACAAGCAAAATGCTGCGAAGAAGAAGCTTCACCATCGCACGGGGTCAAGTGGCTACCTCAAAGCCCGGCCTAGGTGGGCCAAGGCTGAGAATGATCTGCTTGATAAAGGGATCAAACCAGAGACAATGAACTGGCCAGACCGTTGCTGGACTTGGTTCTTCGGGGCTGGCGGAACCTTGGACCCTGTATCAGGGAAGTGCATTTGGACGGACGAGCAAATGGGAATACCAGTCAAGAGGCTTCAGCACTATATCGATGCAGCGCAGTAAGGGACGTTCGTTCCAGACAGAGAGAACGACAAGCTCACAATGGCCCTCGGGAATCCTGAGCACCCTGGACGGACACGAGGCACGCCAGGCTCCGTTCCGTGGAAGGCTGGTTTTCCGGACGCAGGCGGTTACAAATGCCAGGAGAGGAGGAAAAAAGTGCAGCAGACCCAACTGCAGGCGCTGCATGCAAGGGTACAAGCAATAGAGGAACGAGAAGCAAATCGCAGCAAACGAACTGCGGAAGCTTCCCCCGAAGCTACCCCGCCATCTCAACGGAGAAGCAGCGTGGCTTCCACTGAGCTGCTTCAGCCGAAGCATGTCTTGACGGCTCCTGCCAGCTATCCCATGGATGCTATCACGGAGTCTCAAAATTGCCACCTTATGACGCAATGGATGAATTTGAAGGTCAAGGCGGCTGTTGGCTCTGTTTTTCCTACTGAACCCGGCGCAACTTTTCACTGCCGGCCGATTCCAGAAGGATATGCTAGGGTGATGGTGGATGAAATAATGGAGGGATTTGAGGACCTCCAGCTTGACCACCCTACCGGTGAAGGGGAGACTCGGCTGGGTTCTGCTCTGAAGACTCCATGCCTATGGCGGAAGGAGCTCATCAACCTTCCGAACTGGACGCCTCCGCCTCCTCCTCCTTCTTCGGCGAGTCAGGGCACTCCGCCTCCTCCACCGCCTCCTCCTCCGGCGAGTGACGATCAGGGCACTCGGGCTCCTTCTCCGGCATGTGGCGGCACTCCGCCTCCTTCTCAGCCTGCGCCAGCGCGCCCGAGCAGCCAGCCTCCTCCTTCTTCGCCTCGTCAGCAAGGGCGGAAGAGACCCGCCACCGCTCCGGCTGCTCCGGCGCGTCGTAGTCCTTCTCCTCCGCCTCGTAAGCAAGGAAAGAAGACAACAGTTCCGTCTGCTCTGCCGGCGTCTAGCAGTACAGCCAGAGGCGGGAGGAAATACAGATTCGGTCCTTCTCTGAAGACTCCAGAGAAGTTACCATACGAGATGACCCCGGAGGAGAACGCGAAGGTCGCGTGAACCGAAGTGAAGGACTGGTTTCAAGGGTTGAAAGCAAAGAGACATCCACCTCCGGAGGAGAAGGTAGATTTGGTGAAAGCGAAGCGCACTCTGGCTGCCCTGAGAAAACCACCAAAGTCTCCGCCGAAAGGCAACTATGAGCGCATTATTGGAAAGACATTTATCGAAGCAGAGCGGTCGGGAAGTACTGTCAGTGATCAAAGGATAAAAGAACGAAGAGCTGGGAAACAAATTGCCCAGCTCGGCGAACAAGCGAAGCAATCGTGCCCCCCGCTCAAGCTGCCTAGCGACATCGCCGCTAATGATCCGAGGATGGTGCCCGGTTATAGCAATCTTGGAGATTACCTGCCCGACGATGTACATTATGATTTCTTGGAGGTGGAGGCGGTACACAGATTCGAGTACGGGAAGCCTCTCGTCAATGATGAAAGATCTCTAACAACGATGATGCGAAGATTGCATGATTGGTACATGAAAACCTGCAGAGAGTCTGGGGGCAGAAATACTTTGACGCTGAGAGTTAGAGAGGAGCATGACCTCGTTGGAATTGAACTGTTGAATTATCCATTTGAGGAGTTCTTCCAGTTTTTCAATCAAAGGGCCCTCGATAAAGCAACGGTCACCTGCTACTGTCTGTAAGTACTACTACTTCTGTCATTAAGTCTCTCTATATAGGTCAGCTCTTTCATTGCATGTATTTATAATTATCCTCACTATATTATGCAGATTGAAGATCGCCGAATTGAAGAAAAGACAAGTCGGTGATATTGGGTTCATTAACACAAATCTCATCGATGCAACTGAGGTTAAATTTCATGCCGAAGATACTGAGGCCAACTTGCTACGATCGTTGGTAATAAATGAAAACAAAGATATAATACTCTTTCCTTACAACTTCAAGTGAGTGTTACTATCTTGTGCATATTCGGTTTCCCTTATATATTAGTCCAGGTTATAGTAATGTAATTGATGAGTTATGCATGCGTGCGCAGTTACCACTATATTCTCCTAGGGATTAAGCTTGAGCAGGGACTAGTAACCGTCTTAGACTCAAGACGAAAAGATCCCCAGGAGTATGCGGACATGACTGAAATCCTCGAGAAGTAAGTTAAATCGATCATTATCCACCATATCAGCAACTTTGTTCATTTCCTGATATCAAGTAATTGTTTTCTTTTGTCTGGCAGGGTTTGGAGAAAATTCACCAGAAAAGCTCCGGGACTGCCGAAGAAGCTACAATTTAGATACCCGAAAGTAACTACTATAGTAGCATGTTCCGCGCGTCTCCTAGTGATTCAAGCGCTAGTTTCATCAATACCATTTGGCATGCTTGCTTATTAGTTTGATTGACCTCTATTTCTTGTAAAGTGGTTGTGGCAGGATCAAGGGAATGATTTCTGTGGATACTACGTTTGCGAGTCCATCCACTACATGATCTGTGAACGGGGGTACACTAAAGAACAATATGAAGTGCGTAAGCAATAATATTCACAATTTTATTTTATTACCATCATTTGTGTTGAGTTTCATTTATTCATATATATATGTATTAACCCCCTTCTTCAAATTAGATCTTTCGGATGCGGGATGAACTCCTACCACCAGATCGTATGCGAGTAGAGGAATTGGCGGCATTCTTCCTTGACCACGTGATCGCTGAAGACGGAGAATACTATGTGGATCCTGTGTTCATATATAGTTAGGAGATTATATTTTAAGAGATAATTATTGTATATATGTAGCCGGTAGTGTCGGATAGATATACGAGAACTTGTTGTTCGACCAATCTCTCGGAGAAGGAGAGGTGATCGATATCACTTCTCTCTGACGATCTAGTCCTCTCCATACGTATGTATAGTACGTAGCGTCGACCAAGCACGGACATAAGAGAGGACACTTCTCTCTATTAATTAGCTAGCTAACACAATATACGAAACACCTAAATTAAGCCCCCAAAACCCCCAACCCCCCTCCCCCATTTCAAAAAAAAACAAATACCCCAGCCCCTGAAATGCTGACGCGTGGATGCCTATTGGTCCCGGTTGGTGCCACCAACCGGGACCAAAGGCCCTCCTGCCTGGGCTCGGCGCACCGGCCACGTGGAGGCCCATCTGTCCCGGTTCTGGACTGAACCGGGACTAAAGGGTAGGGCATTAGTAACAACCCTTTAGTCCCGGTTCAGAAACCGGGACAAAAGACCCTTACCAACCGGGACTAATGGTGGTTTATCTACTAGTGATACAAGCCCGATGCCAACTTTGGATTACTAGAAGATGATAGTAAAGTTGTTTCCTTTGATAAGTAATGTAGTGATTGCAGTCATAAGATCATCATATGTGCGTTCACTTGATGAGAATTGCTTTCTGAGGTTAGTAAAGCTTCCAGTTACATGTAAATTGGATAGTACATTATCACAAAATGCACCAACAGTACATAACACCAATTAACTACGTATAAAATTGCAGACAAGTCATAATGCTAGGCAGGATATGAATTGGCTGCATTCATAACAAGCACTGGTTGCAAGCAAAGAAGCAGCAAAGCACGCCACTATCAAACAAATCCCTGCAACACTCACCATTTCAAATAGTTGGTGCACACAATGATGGTGGCAAACCAGCATAGAGTCGACCATACACGTTGGATTTGCTAAGCTCAGCTAACAGCTCGACCTGAAACGTTCCACGGAAAATAATCCAAATTTAAGCATGTGTTGTTTAGATGGGGTGTACAACGCTTCCATGAGCAGGTATCCCCCAGCTACACCAACAAGAGTAGCACGCTTTACCGGCAACAGGATGACCTTCTCCGTAACATTGGTTATTTCTTAGAATTGAATACGTCAGCCAACATCGGTCATCTTCTCTGTACTCATCATAGCATTTAGTGAGCATCCCGAGCATTCCGTCCGCTGCCTCGACAATGACATAATTGCGGTTCGGTGGTTGTTCAGGTGGGAGGTTGACAACAGAGAAATCCATGGTGTGTGTGTCAAGGAGAAGCAACTTCTTCATGAAATGCAAACGCCAACAGAAGCATCTGTGGACGTACCAACGATAGGACAACCAAGGCTCAGAGTTCTCAAATGAGCCAATAGTAGCCTGAGCACTCCATTTGAGAACAGGAGAAGACCAGCATCAGCAGATTTATTTTGCATTGTGCCAAGCACACCACTCTGAATGATAAAGGGTTCTCCTTATCCTCGCCGGGAGCAAGGAAAGTCTCCAGGATGAGGAGGTCCGGTCTACGGACCAGCGCTTTCAGGTGGTCGGGGACGGCAAGCAGCAGGATCGATGTAGCGGCGGTGCACGGGGTCGCACACGGCGAGGTCCCTGACAAAAAATTGGCTGTACTGTAAGTCACAAAGCTCAGCGCCCACGAGGAAGCGTCTGCTGGCTTCTTCTTTGGGGACCGGCTACGTGCCAGTCGACTGATTCTTTTGTTTAGGGCCAGTCACTTTTTCTTTATACACAGGATTCATCTTGGGTGGGAACGACTTGGGCTGGCTGGGGTACATGCATGCATGCGTTCAAGCAATTGTTCACATGTCATGCATGGATGACGGTGGGTCCCACTAACATGCATGCATTCGAACTTTTCTGCTCGAGGGAGATGAGTACATGCACACCACTTTTATAAGTTTTCAGAAATTATATATGATATAAAAATTAACAAAATAAATATAATGATTTTTTCTAAGCAAGAGTATATTAGTAGCACTAGTACTGCCCATTAAGAATAAAGAAAGTGAAAAAAAACTTGCGCACAACATTATATTTAAATCACACTTTTGGTAATACACAAAGAATAAACATATAACAGTGCAATTTTCACAATCTAGTACCCCCTCCGCTCGTAAATATAAGTGTTTTAAGTGATTTCAATATCGAGTATATACGGAGCAGAATGAGTGGATCTACACTCTAAAATATGTCTATATACATCTGTATGTAGTTCATATTGGAATCTCTAAGAAGACTTATATTTAGGAACGGAGGATAATTTACACACATATCGTATAGTGCTTACGTTTATACTTACACACGGAAAAATAAAAAAAGAAGTTGTTTAAGAAATAATGAATTAGTGGCATTAGTATTCCCTTTTAAGAAGAAGAAAATAAAAAGGCAAAATTTGCACACAGTTTATACATTAATTGCATTTTTTATAATATGCAAGAATAAACATATAATAGTGGAATGATATCGGTATTGCACTTAAAGAAGGAAGGAATAAAAAACAAAATAATGAAGTTTTCTATGAAAGAATGAAGCCCTTTAAGAAGAAAGAAAATGAAAAAAAACTAAAACTAAATCAAAACAATGAAGTTTTCTAGGGAATAACAAACCTTTTTAAGAAAAAAAGAGAGGAAAAAATTGCACACAAGTTTGCACTGAAATTGCACTTATAGTAATATGTAAAAAAGGAACATATAATATTGCAATTTTGCACTCTACTATAATTTACACGCGTGTTTTATAGTACTTGCCTGTCTACTTACTTAAAACACAAAAATAAAAAATAACATTTTCTAAAAAAGAATGAAGTAGATCATGCTCAATTTTGCACATAATTTACACATAAATTGCACATTTTATATATATGCAGGAACAAACATATAATAGTAGAATTCACATAAAAAATAAGTTTCAAAGCATGAATGAATTAGTGTCATTGGTATTTCCCTTAAGTAAGAAAGAAAGTGAAATAAAAGTTAAAGCAAGAATTTCCTTACAATTAGTACAAAAATTGCATTTTTTATAATATGTAAGAAGAAACATATAGCAGTGAAATTTCCATACTGTAGTACAGCGTATACATGTAATACTTGCATGCATACATTTACACACACAAAACATCCAATTCCCGCAAAAAAAAACACAAAACATCCAAAAATACAGATAAAGAAAAAAAAACTCAACAAAATACACACAAAAAAAGCAAACACGTGCAAAAAAACAGAAGCAAGCACAACCAAAAAAGGCATGCACGCACACAAAAATTGGCATGCATTTCATCCATCCATGTGGGTGCAACAGTCACAAAGTGGAGACATGCATGAATGGGGGCTGCAGCATGCACCGAGCAAGCAAAGACAGGAAATCGACTGAATAAACAACCGCGTCAGTCAAATCCATGAAAACCTCTTACACACGTATCATAAAGCACACTGACCGAAAAAGAAAAACTCAGTCGCCTGATGTATAGCTAAAGTGTCTTCTTTGACCGGGGCGCCGGCAAGGAGAGCCCCTCCGTCAAGGAAGTCAATTTCACTCCAGGAACGGCCGGCGGTGGAGGGCAGGAAGTGTTGGGTTTTCCCGGACACACACACACACTAGCTGGAGGTAGAAGACACACGAGCTGGAGGTAAAAAAAGACGCACACACACTTTGGCACAACGCACACACCGTGCCTTTTCTGTATTTCTCCTTGCCACACTGAAACACAACACAGATACATCTCTACTATTAAAGGAGGATCGAACGTCGTGATGGTTCGATCTCCTTCTTCCCACCTACGACGACTATATCCCCCCTCACACAATCCCTCGCGTGAAAAAAATCTAGGGGGAAAAAGCCATCGACCGAAAAACTCTCGCGTCGCGCGCGCGAGGGCCAGGATCGCACCACACCAAAAAAAGCAGCTCAACCCATGTACGAGATTCATCCAACAGCCGACCCACTCGTGCACGTCCCACACTCCTATCTCCCCCAACCCCCAACCCCCTCTCGATCCCATCTCTCTCCCAATTTTTTTGGCAACGCCGGCCTCCTCTTTCATCTCCCATGGCGACCATAGGGAAGGGTAGGTAGATCCATCTCGCCCACTTCTTCCTGCCGTCGTCATCGTACCCCACTTGACCATGCTAGCTTCCGCGATTTGGATGCCTCCCCTACGAGGAATCGGCGCGTCGTACTCATCGCAGGTGGGGGCGGCCATTAGCAAGGGCTCGTTTGGAAGAGCAGATGGCGTACAAGGTCGCGTCGAGGTCCAACGACCGGAATATCGGCTCCGTAGAGAACGCCGTCACAGGTGCGTCGATCTCAATCTTCTCCTCCATTGTCGCTGTCTTCATTACCTGTGCGTGTAGCAGGTGTGCTCTCACACTCACGAATTTTCAGTACGTGATGGGTTCTTTCTAATTCAGATCTTGCTTGCCTTATCGTGATATCTTCTTTGCCATGGTAAGCACACTAGCACAGCATGGTTCGTTCGCCCTCATAACTTTTGTTATGACATTAATGTTGTTCTGAAAGCAGTTTTAGTGAAGATCGAATGTTTTTAGATTAAGTAGAAAATACAGGAGTACTCTTCTGTAGTGTATTGTTGTTCAACTGAGACATATGCAGTGGGTTTGATGGCCAAGGTAAAGACTATACATTCACAATTCCTATAGTTATAAACAAGAAAAAGAAGATATAGGAAATTACTATTGTTTTAGATGGAGAGGCGTGATTCTGGACCATGGTTCAGCCGAACCTATGGTCGACGCCGTACGATTTAACATCCTGCTACATGTGGATCCGCGTTATGCATTGTTTAACATGCAAACAGCTCCCATCATGTATTTTTTAATCAATCATGCACGGATCCTTATGAAAAGTGTCCAGAGATCAATGGTGTCGAGCGTAGGTTGGGCTGAACCATGGTTCCGTATAACATTTTCGTCCAGTTTGGCATCCGGTACCAGCACTCCTGCTGCCTGCTGCTAGCCGCTAGCCCGCTGGGTTCGCGTGTGGCATGCGCCTGGGCTCGTGGTTTGTGTTCTGCTGTTCCTGTTCGTACCTTCGTGATGACTGGTCCGGTACGTCGTGTGTGTGTGTCGTATGTGCAGCTATCAGGCAAGGGCATGACCCAAGTCACGGCCCAACATCAAAGAGAACTCTTCCTTTCAGTGACTTATTGCACCTGTCATCCGTCAATCGAGCGTGTTTGCCGGAAATAAAGGTTGGGCGGACACCCTGCCTCGCCGTACCGAGTGCTCCGCCGGTGCTACCACTAATATCCTTGTACTGTAGTAGCTTCAGTATTTCTCCCGCTTTTTCTGCTACATGTGTAAATGTAGTTACAATTGAGAAAGCGAGAAATATTTGTTTTGTGAAAAAAATTGACATATCTTTGTTATCTGGATGTCAAATCTATTGCAAATTATTGCTGAATGCATCTTCATTTAAGAAAATGTGGACGGCCGCAGGAGAAACATAAACTTTGTCATATAAAGTTGGAAATGTTTAACTGCTCAAACTTTCTACTTTGCAAACAAATAAAGTGATGCAAGGTATTCAGATGTCTACGGTTGATGAGAATTACATTGAGTTCAGCATTAAAGTATTTAATTGTTGCCTTTGTGATTGCTACTGTTTCATGGTTTCAGAAACATGTCTACTGTGGACTGTTTCATAGCTTATCTTTTCCAATCCGTTATCTTACATATATCTACCTCATGTTAATGCTTGTCTCATTAATTCTTGTCACTTTCTCAAATAAAAATTATCCTTTGCCTGGTTTGCCCCTAATTTTATAAATCCTATCAGAATTCTAAATCTTATTTCATATGAAGAACTCGAAGAATTCCAAGAAAGATCATTGCTTCAAGGTTGGCAGCGGCCACAACATAATTGACATCAAAACTAGATCTGGGTCCTACATATCCAGTCTTGCTCGGTTATATTTCTTTTTTCCATTCCGTTATATACCTATGTATATGATTGGTTTGCTACATGAGGTAGCGACGAAATCACCTGATACAAGGTCAAACTAAGTTTCTATTCCTACAATACTAGCTACTAGCCAACAATATGTGTTTACGACTCTCATCACATAGTGATTAATCGTAGTAAACTATGTGCCAGCTTATGTGAGTCCAATCGATCTATCTTTTACTGGCATTACCAATTGTGTAGATTGGGATTATCGGCACCAACCTTCATAGACTCCTAAAACTATCCTAGGACTATCAGTTTCTCAAACAATTGAAGTTGCAGCCTATGTGAAACCTTTATTGCCTGATATGGTAGCACTAACTATTTTTCTTTATTTTATGAATCACAGTCTAAAGGCTCAAAAGCAGTTGATCATTACCTGTCACAGTATACAAAACACCTATCTAATATTGGGGAAAATGTATGTATTTTCTCAAGCAGCTATGTGGATATAGGTCTTGCTGAAAATTTGTAACTGAGCTTGTAATCTTAACAATTGTTGTGGAACAGTCAGCTGATATGTTCATATGTGAATCATCCACCCAATTAGCTACAATGCTTTCCAAGGCCAGTACCATACCAACATTGGAGCCAAAAGAGCATGTGGTAACATCAAATGGTATCACCTTTCACATGACATTTTTTTTCATTCGAGTATGATTATCTGTGGATCTAGATTGGTTAAGTGTGTGCTTGGTAGATTGGTCATTATTGAAACTACATAACATTGTTTTGTGCCTTTGCATTGCCCTTACTCTTGGAATGGCCTGACTTGATTTTACTATTCTACTACTTTGCTTGTATTGTTGTCTTGTGTGCTCGTATTCTATAGCATGGTCTTAAGAAGAGGAAGAGATTATGTTGCCAGAAAAAAATAATTTTCTTAATATGTAAAACCACATACAAAGCCAGAAATTGTTTCAAGAACTTCCCTACATTTGTAAGATGCTTCCAATAGTCACTGTTGATGATATAACCGCAAACTGCATGCTATGGAATCTGGTATCATACTGAGGTTGGATGATATTTAAATGACCATTTTTTTCCTTCTATGCTGTTGATGATCTCTTAATGCACAATATCAGAATTTTATTTTTCGCCATCTTCACCTATTTCCTATTGTTTCTATTAAATGTACGTTAATGCAAATTAATTCAAAGTAAATTATTTTTTGTGTCCAAATTGGACACATACATACGGTATGAAAATTTACGCAGAAGAGAAGGGCCCATCACTCCAGAGTCTAGGAAAGTTTGGTAAATGTAATCTTTTTATGGTACGTGATTTGATCTGGATCAAGTCTTACAGTATTCAACGTGGAACTTTGATTCAGTTTTAGAACTTTTTTTGTGTTTGAAAATAATTAAACATGAATTGAAAATAAGCATCAGTTTGCTTAGGCACTTAATAATATTATTTTGCTAGCAAGGTATTCATTTCCATCTTTATATATTCTGTTGTCATGTTTTCTTTTCGATTTCTGCTGAACTGGATACATACATATATACATAAACACCGGTTCCGCGGAAGAGAAGGGACACTTTACTCTAGGAAAGCTGGGTAAATGTAATATGGTACATAATCTAATCTTGTGGAAGTCTTGCAGGATTAAATGTAGAATTTTGCTTCGGTTTAGATTTTCTATATGTCCAAATGGAATTAAACATGAACTAAATAGAAAATATTGTGCTTCCCTATAGTTTTGTGTAGTAACGCAGTATGCGCGCGTTGGACTGCCCTATGGTGCCAATGGAGTCCCGCCGATGTTGTTCTTTACTTGGTGCACTTATAAATTGTTCTCCGAGCCTGACTAATTGAACAGTCCTGATTATCATAATGGTGTTCCTTTGGTCTTTACAATTGGCTGATATTTAAATGAAGTTCTAATGTTGTGCTGTTGTCCGTAAGGATTATGTGTAAAACAAGGGGCAAAGAAAACAAAATATATGCAGTTTAAAATTATTATTAATTGTTATCCATTTAAGTCTATAGTCTATCTGATAGCTTGGTTAAAAAGCATAAAAATGAGCAGTCGGTATTTCCACAACCATGGTTATGCTTGTTTGTATGCATTGAGCTGACCCAGAGTGCTCATACTATCATGGATGTTCTTGTGGAGCACTGGCAACTCAGAAAAGTTCCAAACTTAAGTTTCGCCATTAAAGATGAAGGATATTCATCTATCTAAGTTTGACATGCTACTGTAAAAAAATGCCAAAACAATCAGTTTACCATTTTTATCTCATACTTCTTCGTACTTTTTTTTGCGGGAACATACTTCTTCGTACTTATTTCAGGAAAAATGCAAAACCAGTCAGCCATCAACCCTAACAGAGGGGCTAGCGCTCTTTATCTCTAATGTATAATCCTTTTATTTGGCGTTGTTGCCATGCCGCTATAACTGGTCTTTTGCTGTTCTCCTTTTCCTGTAATCAGTTGTACTTGGTTTTCTCTATCCTCATATCAATGAAAATGCAGCGTTGATTATGTTTCATCAAGAACATGTACTCCCTCCGGTCTGAGCGCTTCAAGTAGATCTTAGTTAATACTCCCTCCCATCTATAATAAGGTTTGAACTAAAACCACGACACTTATTATGGATCATAGGGAGTACAAGATAATCAGATAGATACTTGTTCTATGTGTATGCCATGTCTAACTATATTATTCTATGAGTACATTTGAAGCGAAATCAAATTTATTGTTTTTGGAATATTACATGTCTATATTTCATATATTTGTGTGATCTTTGACATGCCTTATGTCTACACTATATGAGATAACGAAAAGTATAAGGAGCCGTGGCAACGCACGGGCAGTCAACTAGTGGGCTTTAGTAGCCAAATCACTCGCCAACACACCCCACGCACTAACCCACTGACCAACTTCCTAGCTGCATGCACGCACTACTCCACTTCTGCATGCACGCGCCCACAACGGACCAGCCACACACATCGGCTTCATCTGCATCTTACTCCAGCAGCTCACGCACGTCACAAGCCTGAGTCATTCCCAAGTCTGTAGCACACTAGGAGTTTGCTCACGCAACGGCACACTTAACGCACATCTGAACTAACTGCGTCCGCTTATAGCTCCACACTCTATCTGCCACAAGACTCGTCCGCTGCAACTCTAGGGAGCTTTGTACATGCTGCTAACTAAAGTTTCAACTACATGCATCAACGAACTAATGCGACAAAATAAACATGATGAATACTTATACAACAAGGTTAACTCTAACAGGAGGGAGGAGCAGGAGAAGTCGAAGGCGGCGAAGGCGCGGGCTGGGACCGTGGAGGGGTGCTGCGGCTGAGCTGGGATGAAGGGATCGTGGACCATGTCGACGAGAGGCGGCAGGTTGACGACGCAGTATCAGCGGAGGAAGGCGTGGCCGGAGATGACGCTGCGGAAGGAGGCGCAAGCGGTGGAGGCGCGGGTGAGGTCGGCGGCGGCGGGGAGGCGGAGGAATATTTCAGGTGGGCAAGGTCGGTGGCGGCGCGAGCGAGTGTTAGAATAAATTTGAGGCGCTAGTTGATCATCCGAGGACCAAGCAATCACACAAGCACGACACCGAGATTTGTTAACGAGGTTCACCGATATGGCTACATCCCCGGGGCCTGACTATGGACGCTTCTCCCATAACACCGCTACAATACCGCACCCGGTCGCCCTGGACACCGGCACATGCCGCCGGCTTCCCTTGCGTTCCGGTGCTATTATGTTGGTATAGGTTACATCGTGTGTCTACCCCCACTATATATGAGAGGCCTAGGATACAAGTGTCCTATTAGGACACGACTCCATATCCTATGTAAACACAATGCAACTACAAGTCCAACTGTAACCTACCTTGTACACAATATTCGACACAACTCTAACAAACTCCACCTTGACGAATATTCTCTACCATCTTGAATTCGTTCATGTGTCAAACTTCCATATACATTGGATTTGAGCTTATTCCATGAGCACCGCTGCTACTCCAAAGACTCCATATGACTCCACCTGCAACTTGTATTCCCTCCTTTTCTTGACCACAGTCAACACTCGAGCAAAATTAAGTTCCTTGTTATTTTTGTGCTCCCAACTTCCAGAGTATCCGTCCAACGCAATCACACACTGATCACTGACCTGCGTGAAAATGAACAACTCACATATTGGGTGTCACACATAAAAGTTACCTGAACTCAACATCACCGCTCCTTTCTTGACCGTTTGTCTGAAACTTGAAAAAAAATTCACCGTTGCTTGTAGTCATCCCGAGTCAAATGCGCAGTTGTCTCATCACATGTATAACCACCAGAGCCCTGGCCCGTCTACATGCCCCATGCATACCGCACGCCTCGCCGCTACTACCGCGTCGAGCCTCCGCTGTCCCGGTCGAGTCTCAAGGGTCACAAACTCACACCACTCAACCCCCACAGCAGAGTTCCACTGATCATCACTGACCGACAACGAGTTTTATGCTTCCATCAGACCACTGGGTTCCAGTCCGAACTGTGTGTCACTCGCTTTTACCGCTGAAATAGGCTTCGACTCTCTGAGCTCTTACACCGTAACCCCTCAATCAGCATCAAGTGAAGTCCTCCAAACTCCAGCTCCACCTTCAACATGACTCCATGGTAGATGATCAGTCTACCCCCGCGCCTCATCGACTTCTACCTCCGTGTGTACACCACCTTGAATCATCCCGCGCCATAGTCTTGTCGAAGTCGCACAAGCCTCGGGCATGTGCCACGTGTTTCCACGCCCAGAAGTCAGTCACCATTAGTATCACGCTCCTATGTCGTTATTGCCGATCCCACCACCGTCTTCTGTACCAACCGACTTGCGTCGATCCATCAGACTGTCCAGTCCGACCCAGCCGAACTTGTTCGACTGCAACGACACGCTTCAAGGCTCCCAAATCATCTTCCGTGAATTTCCATCAATCACATGATAATTCCATCTTAACTGACATGACTTCCCGCAACACCTTCAAGCATCCTTATTGTGCCGACAATCTTTCACCCATGTCTGCCATAACCCAAGGTTTTCAGTTCCATTGAACTTCTCCACCTCAAAGCCGATGCCCGATGGCGTCATGATTCTTCATACAGCTGACCTTGTGAAAAATAACCAAGCTTCTTTCCACGATGCGAAAGTACATAAACAAACCTAACATGGTCACCCCCCAGTACTAGAAGCAATTCAACCAAAAACTTTTGATCTTCACGTGTAGTTGCCCTAGCTCAACTCCCGATGCTGCTGTTGCTTTGTCCTGTGTGTGCTTTCCGATGTATACGTATCGATCAATGGATTTCATCTGCTGATTTGATCTGTTGCCTCCGTCCGTGCCGTACACGAGGACCCGGTCCTCCTTTTTTTGTCAAACAAATCTCGTAAGCACTCCGATTGCGTTTTGACGTGCCGCACCACACGCCTGTATACGCACATCATTGTCCCATGCCAAGGACTGCTCCACGCAGGGCCATGATAGCCCACCACTCACGCACCGGTTTCGCGAGCCTTGCTTGGGCTTCCCACGTCACGCGCTGCACCGCGTCCGCGTCGCCCAAGCCTGCCGCCTGCACCGCATCGCCCGAGCCAGCTACTACCCCGCCAGTCGCCTGAACAGATTGAACGATCAATCCGTCTCGCTGGAACTTTTAGAGAAAAGGCCTTAGCCCGACTTTATAAATAAAGCCACATGGCAGCGTCACAGACCTGAACAGTTAGCGAAACATCGCAAATCCAGCGAACATAAAGCCTGGAACAGGCGAACGAAGGTTCAGAGAAATACATGGCAGGCGCGCAGGCCGGAGGGAGAAAGAAGACTACCACCAAACGGACATAACCACAACGACAGAGATGAGACGTTTGGGCCCAGCCCTGAGAAGAGGGATGCCGAAGCCCGAATTTTGGCGATGAGCACGTCCAGGGCATCCCGATCGTCGTCTTTAGTCAATAATCTCCACTGCTGCAATAGAATACAAGATTTGAAAAGAACGTCAGCAGGTTTAGATGGAAAGGTATGCTCAATAGTAAACTTGTTCCTAATAGTCCAAAGAGCCCAGCATAAGGCACCCAAGCCAACCCAGAACACCCTCTTAGTGACCCCAACCAAAACCCTAGCTAGGGTTCTAAGCTCAGAGAAGGACGAGGGATTCCGTGTTTAGCCAAGACACAATGGAAAAAAATGTGTTCCGTGTTTTCCAGAGCACCACAGAGGTGACAGAATTCCGATCCCGGACCATTTGCGCTTGCGAATCTGGTCGGCCGCAGGAAGGCGGCCTCTGAAAGCTTGCCAAAGAAATATCTTAATCTTAGGCGGCACTTTGGACTTCCGGATACTAGAGAATCTATTCGAGGAGGTACCTCTGATAAGCCTAGAGTAAAGCGACTTGACCGAAAACCTACCAGAGGACGAATGAGGCCAAACAACAGAATCCGGCGACTCCGAGAGCATAGGGAAGAGGGCAGAAAGACTTTGCCAATCTTCCAACTCTTCAGGAGACAGGGTACGGCGAAAAGCCAGGTCCCAATTATTATCCGCCACCTCCGCGATGGAGATGTCCGGCTTAGGACAGTAAGAAAACAAAATCGGGAACTTAACGGCCAGAGGTGCATCATCACACCACCAGTCCCGCCAAAATCAAACCGACGTACCATTACCCACGATAAATTTAACATGATCCAAAAAAACAGGTCTGACTTTGACAAGGTTCTTCCAGAATTGAGACCCTCGTCTAGCAGAGGCAAACAAGGGGCAAGAGTGAGGGAAATACTTGGCCTTGAGGATAGAATACCAAAGAGAATCGGCCCCAGTAGTCATAATTTTCCACCACCTTTTAATTAATAAGCATTTGTTCATCACCAACGTATTAATAATGCCTAACCCCCCAAGGTTCTTAGGCCGACACATAAGCTGCCACTTGACCAATCTATATTTCCGCTTATTATCCGCAGCATTCCAATAAAAAGCACCCCTGTGTTTGTCAAAGCCTGCATGAATGCCAGCCGATAGGAGATAAAAACCCATAAGGAACATAGGAAGGGACGAAAGACAGGAGTTAATTAAAGCAACCTTGCCAGCGTTAGTATTGTATCTACCGCGCCATGGAAGAACCCTGTTTCCCACCTTAGCAACAGCCGGAGCAAAGTCCTTAGCATGAAGCATGATAGGGGAAATTGGGAGGCCCAAATACTTGAAGGGAAAGGAACCTAAAGAGCAATTAAGAAGCCTGGCCACACGCAAGGCTTCCGCATCATTAACACCAGTAACTAGGACCTCACTCTTGGAGAAGTTAATCTTCAGGCCAGAGACCGCTTCAAAGCAAAGGAGGATGAATTTCCAATTGGCAATACAAGCATCATCCAGCTCAACCATAATGATCGTATCGTCGGCATACTGCAAGTGAGAAACCCCCTCCGGAAGTAAATGAGAGACCACCGGACTAATATGACCGCAATGAGTAGCCCTCGCGAGGATGCAAGAAAAGGCATCGGCCACAAAGTTAGAAAGAACAAGGGAAGCAGGGTCCCCTTGACGGAGTCCTCTGCCATTGGCAAAAAAATACTAATATGACCATTCACCGAAACGGCAGTGTGGCCACCCGCGACCAACTGCATGATAGGATGCACGTAAGCGCCGTCAAAACCTTTCGTGAGCAGGACCTGCTTAAGAAACGACCAACTAACCGAGTCGTAAGCTTTCTCAAAATCTAACTTAATAATAATCGCTTTAGAGCTCCGAGAGTGCAGGTCATGCACAATTTCGTGCAAGGGAAGAATACCATCTAGAATAAAACGACCCTTGATGAAAGCAGATTGGAAGGGGCTAATAACTCTATGAGCAACAGGGGAAAGGCGGTTAGCAAAGCCCTTAGCCGGGAATTTGGCAAAATTATTAATCAGAGCAATAGGACGAAATTGAGAGATTAATTCAGCCCCCTTGACCTTGGGGATCAGAGTAATGACGGCGTAATTCAAGCAGGAAATATCGATAGTACCAAGGCAAAAACCCTGTATGACACTGCAAACCAGCTGCCTTAACTGAGGCCAGAATTTCCGAAAGAAAGGGATAGAAAAGCCGTCAGGCCCGGAGGCCGCATTCGGGTTAGCAGAGTTAACTATATCCCAAATTTCCTGATCAGAGAGGGGAATCATCAACGAGGCATTTTCCTCGGCCGAGACTTTTAAACCCATGTTCCAGAGAGAAGGGGAGATCAAGAGGCCCGAAGGAGGTTTAGCCCCAAGCAGAGTAGAGAAGAAGTCCCGCACGTGATTCATAATAACAAGTTGGTCCGAAGACCGCACACCATTGATGATCAGGTTGTTGATACCACAGTGGGGGAATCGCCTTTGAGCGTCCAATTTAGCGTGCCCCGCTGGCGCCAATACACCTCGGCCTGGTGGTGCAACTACATTAAGGCAGCCTCGAGGTTATACCTCACAGTCCAACCATCCTCAGAAAGCCCAGCCGAATTGGCAGTCATGTCGAGGGCCATGATCTGGGCCTCGAGGAAATCTTTGGAACGACGATCCTCCGCCGCACGGTTGCGAGACCAACCTCTATGAAATTTACGTAGATTGTAGGAGCAAGAATGCCAGTCATCCAGAGGGCCGAAAGAGCACGGATTAGAAGAGAGCAGGTGGGAAATCTTCGCGACCATCATATCAAAAAAACCATCAACGAGCAGCCAAGAGGCATCAAATTGAAATCTAGCCGGGGGTCTAAGGTTAACAGAACCGTCGTCTACAATCAGAGGGGTATGGTCAGACCCAAGAATGCATTTGGCACCAAGGGAAGCCCTAGGAAAGAGGGAATCCCACCTAGGACAGATGAACACTATATCAAGAACAGATCTAATAGGATTAGCCTGGTGATTGGACCAAGTAAAGCGGGCTCCAACCCGGGGAAGTTCACGAATTGCATTGGAGCTAATAAAATCGTTAAAAGCATTCACCAAAGGCCAAGAGAAGATATCATTGTTTTTATCAGAAGGACAGCGAAGGAGATTAAAATCACCCCCGATAACCATCGGGAGGGTACAAGATTCGATCTTCACAGAGAGTTCATTGAGAAACAAAGGAGACATAGAATGATCAGCAGGCCCATATACCACGATAACCTCAATTAAAGTATTCAGTGCTTTAAGACAGAGTACAGCACTAACCCAAAAGACCCCATGATCATAAGCAACAACATAAAAAATGTCTTTATTAGAGCCTATCAAGATCCCACCCGAGTGGCCCGAGGAAGGTAACACATGCCAATCAAATCTGTCCATTCCCACAATAGCAGAAAGTTCATTAGGGGAGAAGGATTCCTTAAAAGTTTCAACCAACCCCACAAAGTCAATATAGTTCGAGCGGATCAAATCTTTTATTTGGTCATGACGCCCCTAGCGCCGAACCCTCTAATATTCCAAAATAAAGCCTTCATTTATATGACAGATTTTTAATGCGGAGACTCGACCTGCTAGGAGCCGCGCAGGTTTTAACTCTTTTAGAAGTGCCCCTCATGGAAGAATTGGGCTGGGGCTGGCCACTACCAGCTCCCACACCCGCCTCCGAACCCAGAGTATTAATAGAGACAGCAGCGTCGGAGGCAACGGCCTCTTTAGCTTTAGCAATGGCTGCCTGAGCAGGCTCGTTAGCCCGAATAATTGCAAGGATAGAACTAGGGGAACCAACATTAGAGTCAACCACCACACCCACATCCGACATGATTTTTAAAAGATGATTGTCCGAAAGAGAAGGTAAAACCAGCCGAACGGAGAAGAACCAACGGAGTGGGTGGGATGAATACCTGGGGTAGGAAGATCCTTCGCCGCAGCCCGCTTTTCCACCCGCTCCAGGATAGAGCCGCCCAAGTTGGCCACCCGCCGACCTTTGCGGGCCGTGGACGCCGGCGACCGAATCGCCTGCGCCCGAGGCACGGGGGAAGCCGGAGATGGACCGAAGCGAGACATGGACCCGAGATCCTTGTCGAGACGGCGGCAAACACCGGTCATGGATTGCTTTGAGCCCAACGAATTCCTACTCTTAGCCGAGAATTTGCGCACCGAAGACTTCTTCTTCCTCTGAGACTGGGCACCCACCGCATCACGACTAGGGGAGGCAGGTAGATCCTCAATCCCGGAGCGGGTGGGGGAAATCGGGCGAGCCGGAAGGTTGGAGCAAGCACCAGACATGGGGGGTAGCCGACACAGGCGGGTTCTTCAGAGAAGCAACATCAGGAGCATCATCCATGGGGTCAGCAGGAGGAATCGCCATAGTCTCCCGAGGGGCAACACCAGAGGGAGCTTGAGACTGGAATAACTCCCGTTCAGAATCAGCTAAGCCATCCCATTCAGATTGGGTGAAACGAAGGTTGGAGCCATCACTCTGGCTATTACCACCCATAGATCCATCCCCTTCCTTATCGTGATTATCCGTGGGATTAGAGGGGGGAGAAGGGGAGGAGGGGGTTGATAGGCAGCCGCCCCCTCCACCCGCACCCTGAGCCTGATACCGTTGGGAGAGGGGAAAACATCAACCGATCCATGAACACGGCCCGGATCCAGACACCAAATCTTCATCCTAGCTAGGCCAACCTTATTCAGAGATTCCAAATCCACCTCCACGGGCTTCCCAATTAGAACCCCAACCGCCATGAGAAAGGCAGACGAGCGGAGCCCAGCTGGTAGATCATCAATCAAAATCCAGACCTGAGAAAGAGGACTGACAACCGTACCACTGCAAGTTGCCGGCTTGACCGAGACGACCAGTTGGTTGAGGGGAAGGGTAAAGCTAGTACACAAGGCAATCATCCGCAGGCACTCCTTGGAAGGAAACACAACCGAAAACTCATGATCAGAAATCTGGGCCACTTGCCAGTCCCATCCAGCCTCGTCCCAGATACGGAGCCCATCGAGTAGAGTCTGGGGAGAAATCTTCTGGTCCTTCACAGAAACAATAGCAGCATTCGAAAGCGAGGGGGCCACCTCCAGGATAGGCAGATCACTGTCAAAAGCAAAGAAAGCGCAGCTGGGGAGGCCAGTACCAAACTGGAGGAGCGAGGGAGGTTTCTGTCTGTTAGAGCAATTGACCGTGAGGTGCCCATCAAAGCGGCAAATCAGGCAGAACGGAGGGTTGGTGCGGCGAGATTGGAAGTGATTAGGCTTGTGGCAAGTGAAGCAGGTGAGCGCAGATGGGTTGTTGTGGGAGGAAAAGGAGGGGCGGGGATGCGGGAGGGAAGGAGGAGGAGGCAGGATACCATCCCCCACCACTGCCGAAGAAGGAGATCCGGAGAGATGACCGGAGGGACGCCGCACCACCCCCACGAAGGACCAGGCGGCGGGCGAGACCCCACGCCCGCACCAGCCGGACGAGGAGGAGGGGGGAACCGCGCCGGGGCAGGCGCACTGCGCCCCGCGCCAAGCACAGGCAGGGAGCCCGAGGAGGAAGAACCCCCACCACCGGAGGCCGCCGCCGCCTCCCATGGATCCACCACAGGAGGAGGAGAGGGACCAGATCCAGATCGCGGAGGACCAGAGCCAGGGGCGCACCCCCGCTCCGAACGCTGCACCCAATCCGGACCCGCAGCCCAGGCCGCACGGTCACGAGCCACCTGCTCGCGGGCCGCCTGCTCCGCCTCCAGCTTGGAGCGGAGCTCGGCCTCGAGCTCCAGATCCACCGCAGACGCAGGCGAATCCTCGCGCGGCCGCTTACTTCCCGAGACAGCCTCGCACGACGAGCCCCGGGACTTATCCATGGTGAGCACCGCCGCAAGGGAGAGGAGAAGGGGAGGAGGAGGGCTAGATATGACGAGCCGGCGGATGGGAAAGTGGTGGTGGCATAGATCTGCAACGGAAGCCGGAAAACCTAGCAAAGGGGGGGAGGAGCCACGGGGAATCCATAAATAGCCAGACGAAGCCGTACCCTCCTAGGCCCAACGGATAGAATGGGCCGAAGATGGGGGAGGAGCAGGCAACCGAGCGGGGGCCCTAACTGGGCCAGTAGATACTAGAGGGGGAAAATCGATGACAGACGAGAGCGGGGGATAGAGGGCCCACATGGTAGGACAGAATCGAGAGGCCCAACACGCCCACCAGAGGGCCCAGCCAGCGGCCCACTAGCCAGCGAAGCGGCCACCAGATCTAGGTCAAGCAAGTCCAGCGGCACCAACCTCCCCGGGAGCATCGCCGCCGGCGGCGCGGCGACCGGGGCATCACCACAAGAGGAAGAAGATGATGGGAAGCCACCAAGCTCCCCATCAGGGGCGGCACCCGGAATCCCCAACCCAGGAGATACAACAGAGCTCTTACCGAACTTGCACCGACGACGAGAAACCCGGATCCAGCCATCATCGGGCACCGCCGCAGCCAAAGGCCGCCCCCTCCCACTAGGAGCAAACTTGCGTGGACGAGGCGCAGGAGGAAGGGCCACAGCCCGCCCCGGACCCACCGGCGAGCAGCAGGGGGAGGAGGAAGCAGACCACGGCTCGTCCTCATCGGAGGCGAGAGCCCAAAAGCGAGATCCCAACGCAGGCAAAGGAGAAGGTGGAGGGGAAGGCAGCACCAGCACGCGGGCAGGGGAGGAGGAGGGGATCATCAGCGAAGGGAGGGGAAGACGCCCGAGCCGCAGCCGGCGACGGGGAGGGGGAGGGAGGGGCGGGGATGGACGGGGAGCGACTAGGGAGAGAGGGAGAGGAGGGAGAAGGGAGATCCATCTCCAATAGTTCTCTCTCTCTCTCACTGGAACTTCCATATGTGCGCGTGGACCGCGTGTTGCTTCCATCAATCTGACCGATCTATCCAATACGCTGTCACCTCATCTCGGCGACTGATCGATTCTTCGGTCATCCAATCCTCTAGATCAACAATCCTCTAGATCAACGCACATCGACCTCCCGTAACCTTGCTCATGATACCACTTGTTAGAATAAATCCGAGGCGCTAGTTGATCATCCAAGGACCAAGCAATCACACAAGCACGACACCGAGATTAATTAACGAGGTTCATCGATATGGCTATATCTCCGGGGCCTGACTATGTGCGCTCCTCCCCATGACACCGCTACAATACCGCACCCGGTCACCCTGGACACCAGCACATGCCGCCGGCTTCCCCTGCGTTCCGGTGCTATTATGTTGGCATAGGTTACACCGTGTGTCTATCCCCGCTATATATGAGAGGCCTAGCATACAAGTGTCTTATTAGGACACGACTCCATATCCTATGTAAACACAATACAACTACAAGTCCAACTGTAACCTACCTTGTACACAATATTCCGCACAACTCTAACTGCGAGGTCATGGACTGGAAGGGACGACGGCTCCGGTGGTGGTGCTGGGTTGGAGGTTGGCGGCGGCGCCATCGGAGTGGCCCGAATTGGGAATTAGGGATTTTGGTGGGTTTGGTGAGGAACGAGTGCCAGTGGACACTTCACCGCACAAGATGGTCAACATAATCCATTCTAAACAAAAAATCACCTCTGTCTAAACATTCCATAATTAACAAAACTCTTGATTTTATCGACCAAGATGGTCCAACTAATCCATTTCTTTTGATGGTCAGGAATAACTTTGAATTGAAGGATTTAATTAGCCAATATTCGATGGGAATGGATTCACAATAATTCCATAACAGATTACGATTTATTTTATCCCGTTAAAATTCTAATTTCATTAAAAATAACCTACATGGTGAGATGGTTCTGTGATTAATTGTTTGGTATGCCAACATTTACATGCTTATTAGGTTAGTTGAATGCTCGTGCATTGCCACGGAATAAAATATGTGCTGCTACTTCTCAAATGATCATGTTTGTATGATAATTGCAACCAACAAAGGTGTGTTGCTACTTCTCAAGTGACGATGTTTGTATGATAATTGCGACCAGCAAAGGTACTCGACAAGTGTTTCTTTAGTTCGTGGATGCAAGCGTGATACAAATGTTGTCTTAAGATTAAGACTCAATTAGAAATGGAAATTTCCTCATCTCTGATGATCATTTTTGTATTCTCACAACTCCTTTTCTTCTACTCATGCGTCTCCTGGACCATTTATCTTGAAAACTGGATCTTCTTCTTTTTTTCTTGCGGGAAACTGGATCTTCTTCAACTCGGGTATATACTAGGTAATTGGAGTGAATGGTAATTGCCCGTATACTTCAGGTAATTGTACATGGATTTGCAACGGATGCACAAATACTCTAGTGAATGAATATGATTGTGCACCAAAATATACTTCATTTCTCGATTGAATCATTACTTTATTGGCAATATAATTTTGTTTGGTAAGCCAATAAGACATGGGGAAGTTGACATGATTTTTTCAAATTGGTGGGGGGAAATAAAAGACGAGATAGAAAAACAATATTTAAAACAGGGGCAGTTGAGATGATAAGATGGCCCCGTTGACATTTCTGATCCCCAAAGCCTTCACATTTGTTTTCAAGACCCTTTTGGTTAAGGCAAGCCAACTCCCTAGCCTATGCCTCTAAGCATTGCTTCATCATTTCGTGGATGTTTATTATCTATGTCTAATTATTTTTAGGGTAGCTATGTCTTGGTATGATCCTATGGGACATCTGCCAAGTATTGTTTCGGTGGTTATGTTTCGTTTTAACTTAAGGCGCCACGTACTTGAATATCGGTAGAAAGCGCCCACGCCTTCCTAGCGTTAGGTTTGTAATGGGCTGGCCCATAGATTCCATTTGGTCACGTCTTTTCCAAATATTTCATATATGTGTTTTGTTTTTGATTATTTTTTTCGTAAAATTATTCATGAGCATTGTGAACATTTAGTGCATCTTTTTGACATGGAGATTTTCCTTCATGATTGTTTTTTCACTTCCTGTTCTTTATTATTTTAGATATTTTTTTAATTTTTAAGAATAATGTCCATTAATTTTATTTTATTTTACAAATTTCAAAATTCTGCTGAATTTTAAAATGTTCATAATCTTAAAATATTTGTGAGTTTTAGAAAAGTTCACTTTCATACTTGTTGCATGATATGAATTTGTCACCCATGCCTTTTTTATCTATTCTACTTTTTTCGTAGAAGGACCTGTTGATAATTCTTACCCCCAAGCATTCACATTTACATTTTTAAATTTATGATATATTTTTTCATATTCATTAACAAATTAGTCAAAATTCTTATTTTTTTGAAATTTCTTAAATAAAAACAGTCCAAAATAATAAACCAATTGAAAAAAAAATCGAATGAGAAAACGATTATAAAGGAAAATTGCCTGGCAAAGCACTAAGTGGGTCGCTGCCCAGTGTGTGCTTTAATGCTAAATTGCCACGTGAAGTTCTAAATAGGACGTCCCAAGAACTGATGGAAATTTCCGGGCAATTTTCAAGCCATCAACCAAGAAGAAGCACCAACCGGTATCTTTTGAATGCCTTATGTAAACCCAAGGTTTCATTTTCCTAAAACACATAGCTCCAAGCCTTACAAAAAAGCAAAGTCCTTTGAGTGTTGTTGACTCTTTTTGGAGGCCCGCAGTTTGTGTGTTAATCAAGAGAAGCAGTAGGATGACTTGGTGTTGCGACATCGATCTATTTGTTTGTTCTGCGGCATGACCCAATTTCTCCAACTCTCTGGATGGTGGTGAAGGATTGCAAACTTGCTCTACGCGGGGTGATCATGTCCAAAATGATGTTCCTTAGCGGTTACCAAATCTCGCTTTGGGCAGCGAGTGGTTATTACGGTCTTCAAAGCCTGATATGGCGAGGGTGTTTGTAGGCATCCCTTCGTTTTAAGCTCAAGCGAACGATCCTTCTAGGTGGTCTATGCTAAACTATGGCATGGGAGAAGGTGTCCCGCTCCCATGCCCCATGTAACCCTTATATAGAACAACTTATGGAAGGCTTCGATGTCGATGCATGGGGCATGCAGAGATTGGAGTCTATCTGTTATGAGTTTACAACACGTTTGGGACCTTATTCCATGTTTGCGGAGAGTTTCTTGATTCCCGATGAGTTGTATGATGGCATGAATCCTCCTGGTGCGGTGGAGCATCTTCTGGTGTCTACTGGGTATCCCGGATTTCAGACGCCTACCTTCGTAGTGAAGGCAAGCCGATAAGTGATTTGACATCATCAATAGCCCCTGATGAGTACTCGTAATAGAGCAAGGTCTGAGTAAGTCTGGTGTAGATACTCGTGAACGCCTCCATCTTATATATTCTTCAGGTTGGATGCTGGGGTAGCTCCTTCCCTGGTGTCTTGTTCTGGCGTTTGATGTCTCACTGGGATCGGTCAACAGGCGAAATGTTGTTGTAGATGAGTATTTTCCCAACATCTTCGACAGGCGGGGTGTTCATGTAGACACATTGGGTCGAGGGGTCTATGTCAATAGGAAAATAGTCAATGTAGATTCCTTTTTCATTGATTGCTTTCCAATAAGTCATTCGCGACTTGTCAGTGGCAGATGAATAACTTTTATTCCCTCGAAGTAAGGAATTTTTGTGGACTAAGTATGTTTCGATCGTTTGGTTCCGAGGCTTCACGCGTGAAGGAGGGGTGCCAAGGCGTTATTCTGACCGGTGGGAACTAACGGGTGGTGATCTAAAGGTGGCCTGATCCTGAGATGCGTTAATTTCTTTCTTCGAGAAGTGGCTCTTCCTTTGAGCGAAGACGTATGGTGGACGGGCTCCACTAAGCTCGTTCTTTTGAAACAATTCCTTGGAAACTTGTACGTGTTCACTAAGAATTTATAAAATTTCATTTGATTTTTTCTTGTGATTTGTTGGCTGTACAGAAAAACCAAATTTTTGGCCCAATAAAAAAAATCAGCCCATCTCGAAATACATACTTGGTTTTTTTTGCTGTATACCCTACGGTCACTCCTCCTATTCCTGCGTAGGTCCACAGAAGTCACACACACACACACACACACACACACACACACACACACACACACAACGCTCGCTTAGTGAATAGGCTTGACCGTTTATTCCCGTTTTGCTTTTCTTTTTAATTTCATTTTCCTTTCTTTTTCCATGCTTGTTTTTTCTTTTTCTTTGTTATTTGTCATTTTTTTCATGAATATTTCTTCAAATTCCTGAAATTTATTTTTAAAATTGTGAACATTTGTTTTCATCAAATTCAAAAACTGTTCACCGAATTAAAAAAAATGTTCTTTCAATTTAGAAAAATTTCATCAAATTAAAAATTTGTTAATTGTAATCCAAAATTGTTCATAAAATATAATAAATATTCATCACAACTAAAAATCTGTTCATCAATGTTTAAAAAATCATGAATTTCCAAAAATGTTCATCAAACTGAAACATTGTTCATCCAATTAAATATGTATTTATCAAATTGTAAAAAGTTCATAAAATTTACAAGCACAAAAATCTTCATTTTAGTAAATTCACAAACATTTTTTTGGAGTCGGCATATATTTCTTGAATGTCACGAACATTTTCGCAAAATTATTGCACACTTTGTTTTCTCATTTTTGTGAACATTTTTTTTGAAAATTCGTGAAAATTTTAAATTCGTCAATATATTTTAAAATTTGAGATTTTTATAAATTTACGTTTTTTCCAGAATCATAAACATTTTTTAAAATACCGAATTGGATGGAAATAAGGAAAAATAAAAAAAGACAACAAAAAAAATATAATGAACAGGAAAATGGAAAAGAAGGGGCTTCCCGCTCCGCACATGGGCTGTCTAAATGGGCACGTGGGAGGGGATTGCGCGTTCCTGTACGCCACGTGTGAAAGTATAATATTATTAAAGTTCAAAGGTACATAGTATACATGTGAATGTGTATTCACAAAAAAAAATCAATTTTTTGTGCTGTGAAAAATTGTATTTCATTATCAGGCTCCGTGAAGCCCATCACCATTGGCATTTTTCGCTCTTCCTTTTCATCTTATCTCCCGTCCTGACATTTGCGTTTGTCTTGTAGTCGCATCTCTTTTGTTGCCGATGAGGAGTCAATTCACATCTTTTCTCTTTTGCCCGCGATCTTTTTTGGACACAATACAGATGCAGACACTTGTACATAGGCACATACATCTACCCTTATGAATGCACGCATGCATACCCTATCCCTAAATAAAGTAGCAGCCTGACTTTATAAATAAAGCCATCACGAGGTGTTCACCACACGTCACAGTGCAAGAGGTAGTAGAAGTTTACGGAATACAAACCAAGTAAATACCCATCGGCAATTACGTAGCGCGACCTCAAGAACTGCCATGAGAATAGGGAAAATTCTTTCTACTAATGAAAAATTCAATCAACATTAGGTTATTAAACTAAGTCATTTATTTTGCGGGCTTGCTGTCAAGATTCATACATCACACAACCTAGATTCAAATGATTTTACAACTAGGGGACAAAAATCGAATATAAGGACAGTGTTTCTCATGCTTATATTATGTGAAAACAAGAGAGTCACACTGCTACCGAATATCAGTTTGTACCAGGAGAACACACAGAAATGATAACGAGAGTGAGAGTGAGACAGAGAGGCGGTGTATCACCCACAACTATGTCGCCGCTCTCGGATTATAACTTTTCCAAGCAACGGGACGGTTAATGCCAAAAGGAAGAGTGGTAACAACTGTAGCTTCTCTGCCCAGCTATGAGTGTATGTTACTGCGACGTAAGAAACGAAAACAAAATAGCAGCCCGCGAATACCATTGCTGTTTTCTGCACAAACAAAAAAGAGAACTATTATTGATCCATCAAATCCTTTATCGAAACGGTATGTGAAATGAATTAGGCATTGTGAGGCCAGGATGCTTTCAGAACATTTCTTATTCGAAATAATTTGATCTAGCAGCAGGAACCCAGGCTTGCGGTGAATATGAAGTTATCAACTGCCGTGAGCCCGTGAGCCCGTGGTGAATATGAATTATGAATTACGGGCTAATTACCAATTTACCATATATGCACATCTGTGCCTAGTTTAACAGATACTACTTCCTCTATAACTTAATATAAGACGATTTTGCAGTTACAGAGGTTGTATTATTTAAGACGATTAAGCAGTAAAGATAAGTTCGGTAAAATCTGGACCTCCTTAAATTCAGCATCGAAAAAACAGTCTAAAACTTGGTATTTTAAGAACAACCATAGTATGCTCGGTGATTTCGGATGTGGGAAGAACCGAGAGACCAAGCATACAAGAATTTATCTTCGGAAGAACAAGCAGGATATGTACGAAGATTGATCGATGTACAGATAGACAGAGAGAGGAGGAAGATGAGAACCGTTACCATGCATATAACGGCTATGGTCTCCACCACAGCGCTCAGCGTCAAGCCCGCTGGCGGCTCCACCTTCATCGGCAGAAGGCCCGTCTTCATTTTGCTGTTGGCTGGAGAGGTGGAGAGGAAACCTCTCAGAATGACCCGTGCAAGGAGATACCGTCCATGTCGTCCATACAAGGCACCTCGTTGCTTACTGTAGCTTCAAAAAATTATAGAGATGTGAAAGCGACAACGAGCAGGGATTTAATTGTTGTTACGTCCGTACGTTGGATTTTTCTACTCGGGAGCAGGAACCGATGTTAATTACTCCTACCCTCTAAAAAAATGATAATTGCCCTCTAAGTCTATGAAATCTTGGATCAGCTGCATGATCTTTTGTACTTACCAGCATGCCGTGTGCACTGACGCACGGCCGGCAGCGTAAAAGATTCTGCAGATCACGTCTACTTCAAATCAAAGTTAAACATAACAAATGTAATGTACATAACATGATGGCACTAGGGCATAGATCTAATCGGGAGGCCCCTAGAAATCTCAAATCTCACGTTTGGACAATGTGTTGAAGGACTGAATTTACTAGAGAATGTCTCTTTTTCACTCTTTTCTTGCTATCTAGCGAAGGACGGCACGCTCTCTCTCATGCACGTAGACATATTTGGCTTTTTTTAGTCGCATCGGGTTACCCGTATCTCCCTATCGCCAAGGAACAAGAAACAAGACACATATTATCATGGAAAAAAGAAGTGGTCACAAGACATAACAGCTATACAATTATATTCCTAACGCAACAAATCTTTATGATGACATTTACGTGGCTGGAGCATACGGTCAGGGAGGTTTCTCCTATTATGTGAAATTGTAGGGCAGTCCCTATTGATTGTTTATGCATGTTGTCATGTTTTCCAGACTCTGAGCCACGCAAGGGCAAATCCAGCATTAGACTAAAGGGTCCAGAGTCCAGGTTCGAGAGAATTTTCGGGTGGCCTTTAGCCAGGCATTCCAACACCATTTTTCTCCCGAACAAAGATCACAGCGTGCCCCTTGTTTACTCTCGCCAACGACCAACAGCAATAGCCAAAGAAGGGAGAGTGAGTGAGGAGATTCCTGGCGACGGAGATGAACTCCGAAGAGCGCAGCCAGGTCGATGAAGCAAGGACCTGGGACCCGCAAGAGCAGGCTCGGAAAGATCATCAGGCACGGATGATTGCTTTGGTGGCAGACTGGAGGAGAAATAAACTGGAGAATGAGAGGGCATACCTGCAAGAGCGAGCTAGGAGAGGTGAAGAGCGGAGAACTGCAGCGCTGGCACGGCTAGATCAAGAGCGAGCTAGGAGAGATCAAGTACGGAGACTGGAGATGCAGATACGGGAAGCGGATGAGAGGTGGGCTGCTGTTGCTGGACATGGAGTCAAAGAAGGAACGTCGCACCGGGACCTGGTGCAACATGCGCAAGATGAGGCACGGAGAATTGAGGAGGGCATCATCAATAACGGCAAACCACGTTGCGCTCAAGTAAGCTGGTCTCAGTATGAATTAACTTTGTTTGGGGAGATCAATTTTTTATCATATATGATTTTTTTTGCGGTGGATATATGATTATTGTTGGTCACAATGATGCATAGTCCGGGCGTCCGGCCGGGGTTACCGCCTTCTTGAGAAAAATATATTATTGTTGTTAATCTGGTGCCTTAGCGGATCGTGCTCTCGTCTTGCACAATTTTAAAGTAATCATCTACTCTTTCCTTTACATCCGAAAACTAAGCAGATCACCAATAACTTCGATATTACCGGTTAAGAAAACCGTTATGTTGATTCTCATGGATGCTGTGGTTTTCTTTCTTTTGTTATTTTATCTGTTTCGTAATGGAACCCTATCCATGTTTTGGATCGTCCGAAAAAAAAACCATATTTTTGGTCCACGAATGATACTCCTTTGTTGCCTTGAATTCCTTCGTGAGGTGATTCTTGTTAGAATCAAGAGTGAACTGCTGACTCCTGGAGATTCAATCTCACGCATAATCTGAATCTAGTTGGTCACAGCGTGAAAAAAAAAACTCAGCTTGCCTAAAGAATTGGATCGACACCCATATCTGAGATATGATTTATATACTGATTGTTCTGATATCTCCTCCACAGGTACAAAGGATGGAGCTGAGCCCCCAAAGCAAGCTCCAAATTTTCATCAAACATTCTCTCAGCGAGTTTATTATTTTTATTCTATGCTTAGGGGTTTTTTTCTTGTTACTTTTTTTATACTAAATGAAATACCGTAGACAATTGTTGTATGGTTCCTGCGTCCAAAAAGCTGTTCTCTCTTTTATCCTATATTTGCAGCCCGTGGGAGCTACCTTCGGTCTTTTTTTTTAACTTAAGCTACCTTCATCTCCCTTAGAGCATCTCTAGCCCTTCCCTTAAAGTAGTGGCTGAACCCCAGCTCGGTGCACCCACGCTACACCCACGCAAGATAACATACCAAAACATTTTGAAAAAAATCTAAAAATTTGTGGAAATGATTATGGACAAATGTTATAGATGGTTGCAAAATTTGGTGGTCAAATGTCACCCGAGGAGTTCTGCACAAAAATAAAATAAAATTACAACTTGTGCTCAAACAGTGCACATACATTTTGGGTATTTTACAGCAATTTTGTTTTTTTTTGTACAGAGCTCCTCGGAGGTCATTTGACCACCAAACTTTGCAGGCATCTATAGCATTTGATCATTATCTTTCCCACAAAATTTCAGAATTTTTTTTGAAATATTTTGCTATGTTTTCTTGCGTGGGTGTAGCGTGGATGCACCGAGCTGGGATGTAGAACAACCACTCTCTTCCTTCAAAACTGTTTAACTCCCTAAAATTTCCGTTTTGAGGAAATTAACACCAACTAGGCCATCACTCAAATTCTTGAACTCTTAATTTTGAGGACTTATTCCTCAAAAGAACCTCTCCCTACTCGAATATTGGAAGCCCCCTATTCTCATTAAACCCTCTCTCTTTCCTCCCTCAAACGTCATGGCAATGGCATTTATGGCACCAGTGTGGATGCCGCATCCATGGGCCTGCCTACAACCATCCAAACCTCAGCAGATGCCCGATTCGAGCCCAAATTGTGCCCACCGCCCAAATCATCGGTGCATCTCCTAAAGCCACCCCATAGTTAGTGCCATGGTTCGACGAATGATTATCGTCCTGGAGAAGCATCAGGCCGATATCACCAACCGAGTGGACATGGTGGCCACCGTATGATTCAAGCTTGTTGAAGGAGGAGGAAATGGTGGTGAAGGAGGAAGAGGAGATGGAGGAGGATGATGTGGAGGCTGAACTTTAGCCATGTGAGGTTGCTAAAATGGAGATGGAGGCGGAGAAAGTGGTGTCACTTGCTAAAAGCCAAGCAATGAATGTGTAGCTCTAGGCGGAGCATGCCAACACCGCCTCACAGGTCCACCCCACAGTCGGCGTCAAGGTTCAGAGGCTATAGAGCGTCTCAATGCAGCTGTTGGTACAGTATTGGGCTGAGATTGCCACCCGAATGACCGGGGCCGCCGTCACGACGCTATCATCGGATTCAAGCTCGTTGTCGGAAGAGGCAGAGGGAGATGGAGGAAGATGATGCCATGGGAGAGCTCGAGCCCTGGGAGCTCGCTGAGATGGAGATGGGGGAGGAGGAGGCAGCGCTCGCTGAAAACCAAGTGGAAGAGGTGCAGATCTAGGCGGAGGCATCGACACCGCCGCTATCGCTGATGTGCTCTCGATGGAGGCATCGATACCTTGCGTTTGAGGCATCCTCACAGCCACACATGAAGAAGAGGCCGTCCATAGTTAAGGGAGGACTGGACACGGGAACATTTGTCCGTCGACCTAGACTCTAACGTGCTTGGCTCTGTCTACAAAGAGCATGTGCCATGTCCGAGGGGCACCCACCACGCCGAGGCTTCGGGCTCTGGCAAGGGGAAAGAGAAAGGCTTAGGGGCGAACTAGGGGTGAATAGGGGACCACCTGAAATTTCCCCATATCCTTTATGTGACATGGGTTTATTTGCACAATAAATAGATCTATATATGGATATTTCTACTATTAGACCACCCTGGCTCAATTGTCTAGCTATGCCATTGTCAAAGAGCTGGTCATTGAAATCTCGTCCGACAAGTATTAGATTACTTTGTAGCTCTTTTAGTCGCTAGTATTGGTAAATTAAGTGGTAGTTTGTTTAATTGTAGTACTTTTATGTTTAATGTGGCAGTGTTCTATATGATTGAGATGTGAGTTATCTTAATCTGGTTTGACATCGTGTTTGAAAAGCCTAGTTTGCGTGCATTTTTGTTTTTTCCGCAGGGGGGGTGGTGGTGGTTAAAAATCTGGGGTAATGGCTAGGTGCACAAATTTTGGACACCTCAAAATTGAAAGAGTTAAGTTTGAGTTGGTGTTTGAGGAGTAAAAGTTGAGGAGAAGGATTAAAGAGGCTTTTAGGTGCTGAATAAGATCGTTGCTGATAAACTGAAGCAAGAGAGGCTGTTGTATTAATGGTTGCCAGGGCATGGAGAGGTGCTTCACTAAAACATCATGTCTGGAAACTTTCTTGGGGCTTCAAAACTTTGTGCATTTGTTTAGGTTTTATGGAAACAGTAATAGTCATGAACATTTTTGCATCACTCAGTTTCAAATTAAACTTTTACTTATATCTTACTCGCTATTGACAGGGAGCTGGATCTTACCTTTCCCAGATGGCCCGGGAGATATGGGAAGGGATTAGGGAGAGAGCATTATATGCAGTTGGATTGAGATCATGTATGGAAAGATTCGAGAGACCCAGGCGTGACCCTCACTATTGTCTGTTTGGATGGCAAGTTCTATCTAGGTACGCTGTAAAGGAAGAGTTGTTATTTGGCCACCATGCCAACCTGTTAGACGAAGCTAGTCTCGGCTATAGCAGTCTCAATGGTGAAGGAGATTATGATCATACCCTTAAGATTAGGTTTAGGGGCTTGCTACTGCATCTGAGACAGAGTTTCACTGCTCGAGACAGAGAGGCGGAGTTGGACGCTTTTGTGGCAGCACATCTCACAACAAACCTTACTGTAAGTGCATGCCCACGTTTCCAAACATGCACATAAAGCAATGCAAACCTGTGTATGTTCCACGTAGAACTTATTATTTTTATTCTACGAGGCTACGTTTCATTTCAAAATGAACAGTGAACACATGGACTATGTACCATGTTATAGGTGATGCATACGGCTATTTTTTATTCTACGAGACTACTTTTACAGGTGCAATAACCAGTATGAATATTTTTGCCTGACATAATTTTTCTTGTTTCGCCCATAATATGATTTGTTTACGTAGATTGAAGTTTGGACCTTTTTTATTTGCGAGGAATTGAAGTTTGGACTTATATTCGTTATTGACAGGAAACTAAATTGCAATTACCAATCCGCACACTGAAGCTGGAAACAGACGTGTGCCATTGCTGGGAACATAGTAAATGTACTAGATCAGATGGCTGCAAGGAAGACTTGTTACAATATATAAAACGCCGAGGAGCCGATGCATATGCAGTTGGTATACTGGTGGCTGATAACGTAAGTGCATGTGTTCCTTTCCATTAGATGTTTCTCCTTATAAAGTTTTGAGTTGTAAGCACGGATCCTGTGCGGTTCTACAGATTGATACTACAGACTGGTGTAGAGGTGGAAATCACCTAGGTTTGTAAGTTACATAGGGTCTCCTCGTAACTTCAGCCTTTTGCATGCATTTATATGAAAATATACTAGTAACATTTTAAATATATGAAAAATACAGTAGGGGCAGAACAAGAGCTGGGCCAGCCGGGTTGCTGTGCTCATGACTTTTCTTGCATTTGGGTTAAGAATATCAAAACGGTTTTTGGCCTGTCCAGGCATCTTTCTACCCCTGACTCTAATCATTAACTGGTACATGTTACTAATATAACATCCAAAAGTATAGTTTATCATAAAGCTAATATTTCTGAATTATAAATATCTTCACATGTGAGTGTTTTATTATTACTTTCTACATAGCAGCATGTGATAACATCATCATATCTCTCATGTAGCGGATGGATGGGGGACAAGTAGGCCGTTGAGTAATTTGTTAGGGTGTGTATAATAATGCTATATTACAATGCCATGTAAGATCATTGGTTAGGTGGTAGAGAGAAATAGAAAAAAGGTATTTTCTTCTCTTAGCTAATATATGATCTCTTAATAAGAAAGATAATCCTTTCTCTACGATATTGTATGAGATGTCTTCTCCTATTTACACAGTTTCTAATTTAATAGTAATCACCACATAACTTTTGAATCATGCAAATATTAATTACAATAACCCTAGGTGACGTGCAATAGACAAGACAAGACCGCCTTATCAATGAATGTGCAACACCTTAAGCTACCTACAAGATTACTGTACATGAATAATAGCTACCTTACTTCTCAGAAAAACATCAAAACAATTCTACCTAAAAAGGAAAAAAATAAGTTAGGCTGAAGCTAATGTACACTCCCCGTAAATTTTCATGTGACGGAATCACTAGATAATTTTATTTTGTTTGTTAGAGAAACTTGAGACAAACTTGATGCAGTTGAAGGGTAGAGTAAGAGATCCCTGGATTTACTGGATGGAAATAATTTGGCAAATTCAAATGTTTTGACATGTGTGTTTTGCATATATTCTAGGAGCAAGCATTTTCAGTTTGTTTCCATTTCATGCAGAATGGTGTGGATGTTCAAAACTTCCTGTCCACAATATTTGGAGGATTCGTTGTCCTTTCCTTCACAAACTTAATTGGTACCTCCAAGGGCGATTATCCTGAGTTCATAAGATTGGGGCTTTATGTTGGGTACGTGCTTCTTGTTGTATTGACGTTCCTTGGGCTCACGGCGAAGAAGATGGCGAAGCCTGCCATGAGGGTGGCGGCAGGCATGTCGATTGCTGCAGTGACAATATCTGCGGTTTATGAGGTTTCAGAGAAAGTCTACATCAGGAGTTTTATTGGGATATTAGGGTCCATTGGAACATTGGCGATGGCTGTGGTTAAGTGGAGGTAAGCACTAGGAATTAAGCTTTTCAGCCATGCATTACCAATGTATATATTACTTACATATTTTTGCCTAAAAATTCATTAGTATGCAATTAACTGATTTTTATATTTACATCCGTCAAAGCAAAGGTATGTATGTATTTCATTCAGATATACATGCAAGTATTTATATTTAAATGTTTGGGGGCAAAATCTGCATCTACTATTTTAACAGATATTATCAGAACTTTTTTATGATTTGTGTTAAGTAATTATTTGATACATATACAAGGAGCGAGTAACTATATTATAAGCCGTGTAGAATTGTAATTCATAGGAGTAGTTATTATACGCCCCTAATAAAACAATATACAAAATGCAGTAAAGTTGTATATAAATATTGTAATTTGGGATTTTAAGATTCAACTCACAAATTTACTACATTTTTCTAAAATTTCTACATTTAATACACAACTCTACTTAATATTGTACACTTCTTATTAGAGGGGTCTAATAGCTTATCCACGGTCCTACTTAGAATAAAACTACAATCCCCTTTACAAGTTGTACAGTAGCCTATTCAGCAACTCACATGCTCTACCTTGTCGCTGCCCGCTGCTCCCTCATTGTTGCCTCCTGCCTTGCCGGCACTCAGCTCCGCCGTACGTGTTGTGACCACGTCTTCAACAACCACCACGCACAAAACCTCTCTCCACTACCGCGCACAACACCTCTACTCGCTGCCCAGTGCTACTTCCACTCACTGCCATGGTGCTCCCTTGCCGCCGCACACCTTTTGGCTCTGGCCTCCACCAGCCGCTGCTGCACACCACGCCTCCACTCACTGCCATCCCTCGCCACCGACTCCCGCCCTGCCATGTATTTGTAGAAAACATGCAGACAAATATGGAGCACCAAAACATGTATTTTGAATATGTCTTTTTTGCTTCTCAATATAATGTGGAATTTGCACTTCAAGTTGTGTGATATGGTAGATACACAAATATGTTAATCAACTCAATTCTCTTCATATTTTTATAACATTTTGGAAAAGCTACGTCAAAGTGCTAAGCAATATATATTCAATCGTGTGTAATTTTGTCGAAACTAATTGGTTACACCAGTTTATTTTCATCACAATGTCTTTCTCCGTTTTTTGCAAAATACACGCGCATGCCCAGGGAGAGAGAGAGAGAGAGAGAGAGAGAGAGAGAGAGAGAGAGAGAAAGAGAAAGTGAGAGAGATGTTTTTAAGTTCAGTAGACTATAAGTTTATTTAATTGTAGATTCACATATACTCGTTTCAGTTTACACACAACTTACTTAATGTTCCCAATGAACATTTATGTTTTGATCCTGTTGTTTGATATCTTGTTTTCGTCTGCAGGTGATGCTGTTGCCCGGGTCCGTTAGAAGATATACTGGTGCCCTAAGTTATGAGAACTTGAGCGGTATAATATTGTTTGCTGGTTCGTATTGACCATCAAGTTCCTCGGAAGATGTACAAAAGTCTTTTCAGTAGGATTTGATCAGTTTTTTTTCTGTCTTATTAGTACATTGTTGGCCACAATCATTGTCGAAAATATTTCCGCATCTTTCTTATTTCATTTTAGTTTTATTCTGTAGATTTGTTAATATAACTTGACGCACGAATGAGGCGATTTAGCTCCCAGGCTCACGTGAGCCCTGGATTTGAAAAGAACTTTTTAAAGCCGTTTACCTGGTTAAGAGGAAAATTTGATCTTAACCATCAATGAATTAAGGGTAAATTTGGCTATCTAAATATGGTTAACAATATAGAAAATAATATTTTGACACATTTTATCAAGGAGCTAAAATGAAATGCTACCTGGCAGGGTTTCTTACTAGTGGCATAACGGTGAATTAAATGAGGGTTGTGCTAGTATACATTTGAATATAAAAGAGAAAAAGAAAAAAATGACATCTAGGGAATATTTCTTTATTAATTTTCATTGTAGAATTGAACAGTACCACTTCCCACTTAACTCACTTATGCAATGCAATACTCAAGCACGAGTCTAGACCTTCTCACTTATGGGCTAAGGAAAATAACGATGAGAGTTTATGCGAAGTCAAAAATCAAGAAAGGCTTGCATCAATGGGGTTGGATCATTAGGCAGTGTTAAGGCCTTATAATCGATGTTAACATAAGGAGTAGGAATTGTGTGCAGGTACAGTCATACCGATCATTGGTTGCTGATTACTTTTGATCCAGTTTCGTATGTAGATAGTCCCTAACTTCTCCCCCAAAGGTGACCCTTGGTATCAAACCCACGGTAACAACGCAGATGCAAAAAGAGAGTCTGGCAAGCTTTCATCGACATAAATAATTCCAGTTTGCTGGGCCAAAATTGCACAACTCCAAGGGAGAAAACAATTAAAGAGATTACACAACTTTTGGGCCGCTGGTTGACGTCACCAGGTGAAGCCCACGTGGCCGCTAGTGGCGGCGGGGCACTCACTCGCGGCGGCCTCCAATTTGTAGGGCGCTAGGTTCGGGCATTTTGTCGGCTTGCGCTGGAGCTCGTGATCCCGGCGATCGATGGCTGTGCTTGCGTCCTCACATGGGCATGGCGGCGGTTGCATGTGGCGTGGTGGCCACGGGCTGTGTCGGGGTGGACGGGAGGCGCGGTGCTATGGTCAGATCCACACATGCGTGTGTCAGCTCTGTCCCATGTTGGTGTTGGTGCATGTAGAGCAATACTAGGGAAAAGCCTAGCAGTAGCGCAGGTGGGCGCGTTATTGATAAGATGCTACAACTAACTTTTACTTAATAGTAGCATTCCTCACGAAACGTGCTACTGCTAATAGCAGCAGCGCCTCTATAACCGCGCTACTACTAACTTTTCCTGTTTTTATGCACCATATTGGCGCTGTATTTGTACTGCTTTTATACAGTAGTCTCATCATATGATTTTATGATCATGATGAGTTATTATATATATTAAGTAGTCTCTTTCACCCTCTGATATATATAAGATATATATAATAACTCATCATGCTCATATAACAACTAAACATCATCATCATTAACAATAACTCATCATCGTTATCATAATAAAGAGTCATACTCACCATCATCATAGTCATCTAATAACTCATCATCGTTATCATAATAACAAGTCATACTCACAATCATCTTAGTCATCTGACCAACCCTACTTAATTGTTCTTAGCACATGATCATGAGTATTAGTTAGGACCTACTACCCTCTCTAAGGTAAAATAGCATAAAACAAGATAGCCCCTAACGCTCCATTATGGGGAATGGGGATTATCCTGTCTCCAATTCTTGCGCTTCGCGCAATGTTGCTTCCAAGTAGCTCCCTATGATTGTTCATACATTTTTTCCATTCTTTGATTGTCATGTCTTCATCGGTTTTAGAAATCTGGTTTGAACAACGGTGAAGCCTAGGCGGACTTGGCTGTAAGCTAATAACATCAAGGCAACCTTTCAGAAACATCAGATCAGGCACACATTTTCTGTTGAAAAACATAAGAATAACGTAGTAGTTAGCAATGTAGTTTAGTTTTAGAAGAATATATGCAGAAGATGGACGGATGTCGTAATAGTAAAAAATCTTACCATCTTCCTCATAAGTTAATTCAACGTCATCAGTGTAGTAGGTTCTGTCTACCATATTCCGTACATTTTTTGTAGAATGAAAATAAGATGTCAATGGAAATAAGATGTCAACTATTTTGAAATAAACAATATAAATTACTTAATAAATATGTTTGAGAAATTCATATAGAGGTAGAAGTGGAAGCGTATCAACAAGGACCCAAATATCTATATTCTCTTCATCAATGTCATCTTCAAGATCACCAAGATCGAAGGTGACATGCATACCCTCTTGAAAATAATACGCATAGTGCTTCCCAATTCGAGCAACCAAAATGGGATACCCTCTCCGAATTGTATAGCTTTACAGCAAAAGCATAACCATGATGGGTCCTGAGGTGAACTATCTTTTTCTCCATATTCTCATAATCTTTGAAATTCAGATGCTCCAAGACATAGCATCTTGCATGGCACATGATAAGCTAGTCAAATTGTAAAAGACGAACATTACACGTTGAAGAAGCAGTAGTCATGCTTAACTACGAAAAAAGACTTGTCGTCGTTGCGTACCATTTCAACATCGAAGGTATCATCGATGTTAATACTGAAGCGCCGACTGTCTACCAGGTGAGGCCTGTCGCACAGACCCCGGTCGTCGCCGCAGTAGACGCACTCCGGGATCCTATCGTCGTCGTCAGACATTTCCTATGTTCATAATTAAAAGATTAAACTTCTAAAATTCAATATATGTACTACAAAAACTAAATTAGATCATTATTATTCATCACAGGATGACTATCGGTCTGTCGAGTCTTTTCTTGAAAACTCTCAGCTCACGTGGTGTATATATTCGACCGTCGGTGATGGTCGCTCCTCTCCCTTCGTCCCCGAGTGCATTACACCAAAATATCTAGCACACGGAACGAAGGAGAAGCGGCCCCCACGAAAACAATCTGGATTCTTCGTCCACTCATATATGGTGGAGACTCTCCCTCAATGATTGCTCGCTGACATTTGCGTCCGTCAGTGATGGTCGTTCTTCTCTTCCTTCCCGTGCATTACCAAAAGGTCTATCACGAGCAAGAAGAGGCAGAACGACCCCCACGACAACAGTCGGCATTCTTCTTCTCTCGTATATGGTGGAGTCCCGACAGACTTAAAGTCAACCCAAAATGTCATTTAATTATGTTTCTATAAAATCCGGGCCACTCGATATTCCCTACATATTCTAGCACAAGTCATGCCAAAATTCACGGAAAAAATCCGGCATGACCTTTGCTAAAAAGGACATATATCGAGCACCTGAAATTTGCCGGAATGGAAATTAATCAACACTCTGGCAAAACATAGGCCACTCTGAGGAGTTCCCCGCAAACATAGGCCACTTGGGCAAGCACTTGTAGCACACAACACTACATATCACATGTCTAAATCTCCATCATATTTGAATGATCTACATTGAAAATTTTCTATTCCATGAAAATTGTCACAACTACTCTTCTACTACTCTACTACATCTATCAAAACATCTACATCATCTCGACATGGGGATTTGGCTGGTCTAACCTCGAGGTTGGAGGAGGTCGGTGACGGGGACGACGGCAGGATGATGCAGGGTCCTTGATTTTTGCAAAAAAATATATAGACAAAAACATTATTATCCTCATTTTAGGGTTTAGTGAAACCCTAAACCCTAGAAAAATGCCTTGATTTTTTTACCTACTGTCTATTTCTTGAACCATAGAAACCATTACTAATTTTTTCTATTATATTATATCAAATAACCTAAATCAATACTAATTTTCAAAGGTATTTGGTTTTTTTGACCCTACATTACTAAAAAGAATCTATTCTATTCAAATAATCTACAATATTGAAAATTTTCTATCCTATTCAAATAAGCTACAATACTAATTATCTTATAACCCCTACATTTACTAAAAGGTTACATTCTAAATTCTATCGTATTTGAAAAACATAAAAAAAACCCTACATTCTGCAAGAACAGAGGGAGGAGAGAAAGAGAGGAGGGAGGATGGTGCCTGGAGGAGGAGGGAGGGAGGGAGGGAGGAGAGAGAGGAGGAGGGCAGCCGGCCGAGGAAGGGAGGAGGGAGGAGAGAGGAGAGAGTAGGAGGAGGGAGGAGGGAGGCGGCTTACCAGCGAGGAAGGAGGCGGCGACGGCGGCGGAAATGCGGGGGAGGAGGGCGGGCTCGGGCCGGGAGGCGGCCGGAGCAGTGCGGGGGCAGGCCGCCGACGAGGGTAGGAGAGAGAGTGGAGATGGAGAGTGAGGAGGGGAGACTGAGAGGTTAGGCGCGGAGGATTATGATAACCTAGGCTTAGCAGTAGCGGGTTTTTAGGTCCAACGCTACTACTAAAGTCAATAGCTGTATTGCAGGCCCAAGCCAGACGCACTGCTAAGTGGTGATGGGCACATGGGCCTGAGCTGGCCATAACTACTAACCACCTACTAGTAGCGCTCAAAACTGACGCTACTACTAATTAACAGCAGGGCCTCTTTTTAGCACGCGCTATTGGTAAGATTCTGTATATAAGGTTTTCCCTAGTAGTAGAGGGCTGTGGTAGGGCCTTGGATGCGTTGTTGTCCTCTCCTTCCTCTTTCATCCATGGCAACGGTCTGAGACAGATGTTAGATCTGTTGCTGGGCGGCCGGAATTTCGGCATCGTCCATGGTTGACTAGGCGCGGTTGGCTTATTTCAGACCTGGACAACTTGGTGGTGAGGATCTAGATCCAGTTGACCAGGTGGTGGTTGCTGTAGACTTTGCTAGTTGCCGGAGTATTTTTGTACGTGTGTTTCCTGTACGCATTCTATCAATATAGAGTCTGGATGTGTGTTTATAATGTTTGTATCTTCTTGATATTTCAGTTTGAACCAATAAAATACACCCTTTGACTAAAATAATGTTCGAAGTAAACAGTCAATACAAAATGTTGAGAAACTGGAACACTCTTCCAATCCGCGCATCAATTTCGACACGCTAGTACCAATGCATCGGACAAGTGAATACATCAGATCCGCACATCACTTTCTCATCCTAGACTAGATCACAGTGCACTCAGAGGAATCAACTCTTTTTCAACATGGCATCAGCATCTGCGGACACACTCCTACTTTTAGCGAAATTGCTATGTCGAACGACAACTGATGACCAACGACTTGACTAGGCGAGCTCCGGCCATTTTATATATGAAGTGCTCGACTCGTCACTCCCCACGTCACCAAATTTCCGACAAAAATAATGTCGATGAGCACCCGTCCCTTCCACCTTCTACTCATCGGCGTCCACCTACTCCTACTGGCTTGCAAATCAAGCTCGCAGCCCACCTCCGGCGCGAGGAAACCCACGCCAGCTTGTGACGTTAGACCCCGTCACCAACCCCGGCCACTGCGCAACTGGACCGGCGTGGTCTGCGGTGGTGGACACGCTGAGTCCGTGACAGGGATATCCTTGCAGAGAACCTTATGCCTAACTCCAACGCACGACCTCAAATGTTCCGATCGCGTATGTTTGAGGATAAGTGGACACAAACCGCAGCCCAACGCGCGGGAGCAAACTTACGAACGTTCGTTTTTGTCCGCCGCCGACACATTTTCAGCATAAATTTGGGTTGTGTTTGCGTCGAAATAGACAACATGCGGACGGGCGGGACATGCGCCCTTGTCCTATCCTGACGCGCCCGTCGGGGACACAACGCGCCCACTTTCCTGAATGGCAGCATGATCGTGCCGGCCACCCCCGTCCAACTGGCCGTCGTCGACCTCAACGTCACGCCTGGGTACAATGGCGCTGGCTAGTCGTCTGATAGGATGCAAAGGAAGCAGTCCTAGTCGATTCTGACGGCAACCATCCCGGCGCCATAACCTGTTCGACGAAATGCCAATACCAACGCCGATGGTCGACCACCACGACTACAATGCGTTTTTGGAGAACGTCGTCTTCGAGGGCCGTGGCCAGGCCTTCACCCAACCAGCCAAGGCCAAGCCTTCGATTCGGACGAGAGCCAAAGCCAAGACGGCTGCGACCAAGATGGTGCCGACCACTATGTTGTCCACGAAGAAGAAGAGGCCGATGACCATTGAAAATCATGGCATGAAGATGAGGACATGTATTGCGAGAAGAGGAAGAAGAGGTCGACATTATAGAGGAGCCATTGTTTATCGATGAGCTCACCCGAAGAGCTGACGCACAAATGAGGAAGCAAAGCCTTTGCACGGGAGCATACAGCAAAGAAGAGGACACGTGATTTGCTAGAGTTGGATGGAGATACGCCAAGATCCCAAGACTGGTGCCGAGCAAAAACGGTCGGGTTTTTGGATGAGAGTTCATACAACGTTTCATGAATGGAGAAAGTTTGCGCCCTGCAATTTTCCAAGCAATCGAGGCATCAAATCAAATCCAAAAGAGATGGGGGTTCATTCAACAAGAATGCAACAAGTATTGTGCCGCTCTTGAGAGCGTTGAAGCCCATCCCGTGAGTGGCCTAGGCGTGGGCGACTCGGTATGACTTCTCCTATTTCACTGCTATGACATATTCATGTGTTGTTGCATCTTGTGTCCTTCGCTATTAAATTTGCGGCCTTCTCTTTGATTGTGTAGGCATTCTAATCTTTGTAAGCCTTCAAGGCCCGGCATAAGAACAAGCCATTCACTCTCGCCCATGGTTGGTCACTCATTAAAGATTATACCAAGTTCAAAGATCAATATGCCGCTCTAAAGGAGAAATGAGGGCCAGCGATTGTGGCTGGGAATGGAGATGTGTTGAAGAGGCCGACAGGCAAGACCAACTCGAAGGTTGACGAGAAGCGTGATGTAGCATCTATCGCCTTGCAAAAACTTTGCACGACATGATGACTCAAAAGGAAGTGAGTGAAGAGAGGAAGTGCCAAGGAAAGAAGGAGCAAACGGAGATATACATGGAGCTCCAAATGAAGAAGCTTGACATGGAGTAGGCCGCTCAGAAGAGGAAGCTTGACATGGAGTAGGCCGCTAATAAGAGGAAGTTCGACATGGAGGAGGCCATCCAAATGAAGAAGCTCGCGATCTAGGCCACCAATGCCAACACCAAGGCAAAAGAGGTGGCGCTAATAATCATGAGCGTAGACTTGCCCAACATGTCACCAAAGAGAAGAAGTTGGTTCGTGAGCCTGCAAAAGGAGATGTTTGACCGAGACGACGTGAACTAGGGAGGAATCAGCCGTGCACTATGGCTGTTCTTTTTGAACGCTGGCAAGTGTGCCAGCCGCCGGCTTTGTTGCCGGCAAGAAAACTTGAGGCTTGTTCATTTTCAAGGCTGGCAAGTGTGCGGGCAGCTAACTTTGTAGCCGGCGTGAAAACTCGGGCAGGGGAAGGGGGGAGGGGGAGGGCTGATCATTCTGTAGGCTGGCCGCTGGCACTCTGGCCGGCATGAACTAGGGTCGTTGGCATGAACTATGACCGCGGTGTTTAATTTCATTTGCAAAAAAATTCAGGCGGCTAGACGAGATGCGTCGCGTGTTGGGTGCACGACCGGCGCATCCAAGAAAACGGCCGAACTCCGCCTCATTGCCCTACCGAAACGGACAAAATACCAACAAAACGGACATCCGATTGGGATCGTAAGTTGGAGTTGGCCTTACCGGCAAGGTACCGGAGTCTCTGTGCAACCTGTTGAGCCACACAAATGGAACCATTGTTCTCAAATATATTAGCCGGTAAACACAAATGGAACCACACAAACTTGTTGTTGCCTACAATATGACATGATTGATCCCATCATCATAGCCACGGAGAAAAGAAAGTGAGAAAGAGGATGAAAAGGAGAAAAGTACTAACATCATGCTAAGTTTCATTAGAAGACTAATATATGAATGGAAATGGTTAATCTCACAAATGAATTTTTGACAGTAGTCATCAACCCGTGCGACTGCACGGGCCAGAAATATAAAAACCATATTTATACTCAAGAAATGTTTTAGAAAATTTGTTTTGCTCACTGATTTTGGCAACCGAAAATATGAAAAAATGTGACATAGTACTGAAAAAAAATTAGTTACATGTAGTATTCCTTTCCACGTATGGCAACTAAATCTTCCTTCACTATATTATTCTAATTACACTCTATTTATTAGTTAAAGTGGGGAATAGTAACTGTATTATTTCTTTAATTTATATGTGTACTAAATTAGGAGACTTATGGCTGAGCCGGTAGAAAACCAAGACATAGGAATATGCACACTTTACAACATACACTTCCACGTGTAATTTATTTGTAGGAACACAATAACCCATGTTAATGTTTTCGAATTCTAGAAGTTAAGGGTTCTGTCGATAGGCACTGGCACTTTCTTGTTTTTCATGAAAATATTGATGGATCTGTCCCTGAAAAGAAAAGAAAAAAGATTAAACATTTATCATCTACCGAAGTTCTTGATGTAAAAAAATTATAGACACCAGAGGAACTCATTACTGCCTTTAATCGAACTATCTAAACACCAAGCTATGAATTTGTAACTTGTTAGTCAATTAGACACATTATATGTGTGACAACCTAGAAATATTGTAGTCTGGTATCCTTTTAATATATAGCTGAACAAAATGTCTGACATTGAAATTATATCAAGAAGAAAATCCTGACCAGACAAAGAATTATAAAAAATTATACAAATTAATTCCCTTCATATTTTGTTATCCTATCACATGCCCAATGAATAGGATTTAGAGCTTCCTTTTATAGTTCTTGTACATCATGAATCTCCTTGCACTATTACTTTTAACAGGGATTCAGGGCTTGAGAGGAAAACGACCAGGAGAGCCGGAGCTAGACTTTCAGACATGATTGATTGGATCGTATATATGCTAAATCAAACATTTTTAGAAATAACTCATGTTGAGGCAGCGACCATATGGAGGAGTCCACCGAGATTTTAACCGGAAGAATATGTTACTGATGGAGTCCTTTTTTCTTTTTGACAAACAATTAGCCATATCATAGTTCTTAACCGGGACTTCCCTTCTTTCTTTTTCTTTTTTTATTGACAATCCTGGGGGAGTTTTTAACGGGGACTTTCCTTCTTTCTTTTCTTTTTTATTGAAAATCCCAGGGGCTTTCTTTCTTAATGGGAACGGGAGAAGGCTTTCCTTCTTAATTACGTGAGAATTTCCTTGTTTTTTTTCCTTTTTACATGATAATTTCCTCGTTTTTTTTCTTGCGCGGGGATTTCCTTGTTTTTTTAGTGATATTTTTTCTAACGGACGTGATAATCGGCGGTACACAAGTTTTTTACATCCTGATCTTAAATTTTACGTGAGACGATCTAACTGATTAACTGATTTTTGTTTTTTATAGGTGTATTAATTAGTTCTTATGGGGTGGATTAATGAGATGTCATGAATTTTCTAAGGCTGGTCGTAATGGTAGTATCATAGGTAGTATCATGCATGCCAACTAGGCAATTTTGATGAGGTGTCATAACATTAAATGAAGAAAGAGAGGGTGTAGTATCATATCATGATACCGTATCATATTAAATGCTAAGCTACCTTGTGTCATGCATGGCAATAAATAGAGTACTACATGATACTAATATATGATACTATGCATTAGGGAGGTAGTATCATATACTAGTATCATATGCATGATACTAGTATATGATACTCCCCATTACAACCAGCCTAGCGGGAGCTTCCCTTCTTAATTTGTGGGAACGGGTGGGGACTTACCTTGTTTTTGTTAATTGTAGAGGCTTACCTTATATTTTCCTACCTGAGGTTTACTTTTATTTTGTACGTCAGGATTTCCTTGTTTGTTACTTCGTATGTCAGGCTTGGACGTGTCAGATGGGTTTTTCTATAGGACTTTGTTTCTTACGTGAGGTTTCCCTTTTGTTCTGTACGTGAGGTTTTCCAAGATTTTTTCAACTAATGTTAGACTTAGACGTGTTAGGTGCATTTTTTCTAAAGGACGGCATCATCTACGTTACATAACTTTTTCTTTTATCTTGATCATAAATTTTACAATCTAATGGTTTAATTAATTTTGATGATGTGGATTAATGAGAGGTCAAGAAAGATGCCTCCAATTAGTAAATATACTAGTCGTCAACCCATGCTATACTGCACGGGCAAGAACCTTTTGAACATTTAAAGTATTATACACAATTTTTTCCAATAATTATTTACTTTAGATCTCATACAAATTCAATGTACAAAATAATTAAAATTATTTTTCACTTATTTTCAGAGCATATGAAATATTATATTTCCATACACCCGTTACTTAAGACATAGTGGATCATCATATATCGTCAATTTTTTTGTATTATTCATGTGACACCATTATGCATATTTAATGGTCCCTAAATTTACCAATGACTAAATGTATATGGAGATGCCTTGTGTTTTAAACATCATTATACATATCTTATGTATTATTTCACTCTCTACCACTTACTATTAGCCTAGCTACCCCATGCTTCTGCATGCAAACATGTGATTGAAATATTTTTCCAAAACATGCCTGACCAACAACCAATCTCTCAGCAGCAGTGGCGGAGACAGGGGGGACGAGCAGGGGCCTCCCCCCCCCCCTATCGATCGACAATTCCTATGGCTGCTACGAGTAATTAGCGCTGGATCAAGCGAATACAGGTAGTGTGGCCCCCCTTAAGTCAAACCATGGTGAAAACTGAGAGTATAAAATCTGAAAAAAAGGCCCATAAGAAAGCCCATTCATGGCCATGACCTCCGTTCCCAGTACACTCCTGGCTTTATTTTACCCCCAGCATGATTAACGTATGCGATTATATCTTGTAAAAAAAACTTGAGGCAATTAGAGCTGGCGGCGGCCGCTGCCTAATCAGGCGCCAGCAGCACCGCGATTGGGACATCCTGGAGCCTAGACTCTTTCAATATTCTAGCGGTCCAGCGCCAAGGTTAGCATGATTGAGTACTACCCCTCTCAACTCTCATCGTGTACGTGTTGAAATTGCACATCAATTTTAGTTATTTTGATGGCGAGGTCAATGATTCTAATTCATTTTTAATTTCATTTGATTATTTGATTTCTGATGTGATCATGAAGAGCAAATCGCAGCCAAACATCATAAAGATAAATTTGATTTGATTTTTAAATATACCAATCCTAGTCCAATGGAATATGACTTGCTTTGAAATCACGCGAGGATATACATTCATTGGAAATTACTAGCAATTAGGTTATCTTCGGGTGAAATTATTAACTTTTTTATCTTATTGGTAATTGTAGGAAAAACTAAACTAATACGTACAAATGTACTTGTGTTTTGCATTGAAACGACACATTATTATGGTACTTATGTTTCGCGTTGCACTTTTTTTTCCAACTTGGCTCGGCCCCCCCTATACCCAAATCCTGGCTCCGCCCCTGCTCAGCAGTAAGTAACGCCAATCATTCTCATCCACGTCCATGTGTGCACTATTTGTGTATTACACATGCACGCACACGCGGACACACACATATCCCTTTCCAACTCGTTGCCGCACCCACCAGTCAAGTGCTCATCAGTTCAACATGTTGATCAGCTGCGCGTCTCACTATGGGTTGCGTCTTAGTTCAAGTGTATCCTTGTACTTCTAAATTTTTAGAAATTTTTTGAACTTCCTCAAGTCGTTCGTAAACTCCTGCAAGCATTCTATGTCTTTTTAATAATTCACTACATTTCTGGTTTTCTGATCAGATTTTCTACTTGGACTGTAATGTTCCAGAATTCATCATGTATTTTTAAAATTTGAATACTAAAATTTGGAAGTCTGCTTGGGGATTTTTAAATTAGCACGTATATTTTTAGAAGCTCACTTTTGTTTTGTCTAAGAATTCACTTAATTATTGATGACCGCTATCAAGTTATTCGACATTTTTTTAAACTGATCCTTTGACATCCCAATTGAGCTACCGGGAAAAGTAATAATGATGATTTTGTTAGGCCATCAATGATAGCCTGCATCCTAGTCCATTTATTTTTTCTAGAATACCATATCCTAGTCCTTATGAATATGAACTTATACCCTGTGTCGAAACTTCTGAAATTAGTCGGTTTCTCGTGCACTTGCGCGGTAGAAATTTTGGATTTTTAAAATACAATCTAGGATTTTCTTATTAGATATATTTTTGACATACATTTAAATTTTTTCTATGCTAATATATTTCTTTTTTCAGAAAACACAATGTGTGTGTCACGTACAAATTTCAGAATATATAATTAAACGCAATTTCTAGATGGGATTAGTGTAATACACGCATATATGTGTTGTGATTGTGGGCGCAGTGATTTCTGAATGAGAAAAATAATTGCATGTACCTAGGTTTACGCACAGTACACTTAGGTTGGCCATAGTGGGGGTAACATAAGTAGTATCATGTACTTGGGACTCGCAAATATGCTTATGTGGCAGGCAATTAAAGAAGAGAGAGATGGTTAAAGTAACATAGGTAGATACCGTAACATAATAAATATGGTGCTACTATGTGTCATGCATGGCAATAAATGAGACCACCTATGATACTAATCCATGATACTATGCACTATAGAGGTAGTAACATAGACTAGTAACATATGCATGTTACTAGTCTAAGTTACTCCCCACTATGACCAGCCTTAGGGCAATGATGTATGTGTATTGCTAGCACGTTTCCAAAAAAAATCCTTTCAATTGTTAGCTCATTTCAGTTTGCACGTTTCCTTTCTCTTTTTTTAAGGAATTGTACGCTTCCTTTTTTTTACACCAGACGTTTCCTTCCATGTGTAATATATACGAACTCTTGGGCCAGTTGGATGTCACGTACAGAGTTCCAGACATGAGGGGATAGCACATTCCCTTTTTTATTTTTGACATCCCATGTTCCTTCCAAGTGTAATGCCTATGGACTCTTAGGGCAATCGGGGTCTGACTATCTCGTTTTATAACATACACGAGATTAAGATCTAACGTTATTTATAAATACTTTTAAGGATTAACGTGGAGGCTCGTACGGTCGTTATTTATAAATACTTTTAAGGATTAACGTGGAGGCTCGTATGGTGCTTTCAATTAGTAAATATATATACCATGACGGCGTGCGTTGCCGCGCCCGTCTATTTTGACAATAGAATGATAGTGATATTTCTAAATTAAAGGGTGGTACAAAGCATGAAAGTAAAATTTATATGAACTAATATATAGTTGTTCGCATACAAGTGCATTTGCATGAGCCATATATGTCCAATAAAGTGACTAAGGTCGTAGTGTGATCTAGTTTTGATGATCTAATGTCTTCTCGGGATACGAGGGCATCCTGTATTATTTCATCAAAAGACAAGTACTCCCTCCGTAAACTTTTATAAGACGTTATAGATCTTCTCGGGATACGAGGGCATCCTGTATTATTTCATCAAAAGACAAGTACCCCCTCCGTAAACTTTTATAAGACGTTATATATCACTAATTTAGTGATCTAAACCATCTTATAAAAGCATACAGAGGTAGTATTTAGCAATTTGGATTTTCCAGAAGATACTGTATACATATATCCACAAAGAGATCGAATAGATGTGTAGGATGTGAATGTTTACCGGGCAGATACCTTAATTGAACAACACCTTCTTTGTAAGAAATCTATTGCGTGAGCTGCTCGCACTCATTCCCTGCAAATAACTTTGTAAGAGAGAACTGTGTGCATTTTCTTTGTATATGCCACTTCCTAATAATTATTTGGCTGCTACTCCCTAGTACCCAAAAAGTTGGCATGTACACTTGTCCCCAACATGTTTCATGCACAATTAGGGATAACAAGGCTCCAAGAATCCTCCAAACCAACAGACCAGAACCAGACCAAAGCACTTGTATTAAATCTGACAAAAAATGGATGAATGTGCTCGTGGGAATAATTATAATAGTAACACATGCATATATGGAAATTTCATGAACTTAATAAGGTAAAAAATTAAGGTACATACTCTGGAATCTCGAATGTTATGTCGGCAAAACAACCCATAATACATCTTTGTTTAGAAATGGGTTTTGTTTAGTAAGAGGACACCCACCAGTTTTTTTTTGACATAGACACCATTGTAAAGCCATATAGAGTGGATTATCACAAGACATGTTCGGTGATATGGTGGATGCATATATTCCCCTTATATAGATAGTGATCATGATCTCAGTATTTAGGTCAGGTCAAACATGCGAAACATTAACCTATTTCCCCTCATGACACATGTGTTTAATAATCTCCAGACTTGATGCTGCAACTACAGAGGGAAAGCAAATAGGACTGACAAACATACGTAATAGCAAGCCTGGGCATCTGATGGTGTAACTCTAATATAATATTATAGGTGCTCTTGCTTTTCAACTTCCTGTGTGTAGGAGCAAGATAACAAGAAATAATATAAACTCTTGTATGCAACAAGATGGCTTAATTAGCAGTGGCGGAGACAGGGGGGACGAGCAGGGGCCTGGCCCCCCCTATCGATCGACAATTCCTTTGGTTGCTACGAGTAATTAGCGCTGGATCAAGCGAATACAGGTAGTGTGGCCCCCCTTAAGTCAAACCACGGTGAAAACTGAGAGTATAAAATCTGAAAAAAAAGGCCCATAAGAAAGCCCATTCATGGCCATGACCTCCGTTCCCAGTACACTCCTGGCTTTATTTTACCCCCGGCACGATTAACGTATGCGATTATATCTTGTAAAAAAAACTTGAGGCAATTAGAGCTGGCGGCGGCCGCTGCCTAATCAGGCGCGAGCAGCACCGCGATTGGGACATCCTGGAGCCTAGACTCTTTCAATATTCTAGCGGTCCAGCGCCAAGGTTAGCATGATTGAGTACTACCCCTCTCAACTCTCATCGTGTACGTGTTGAAATTGCACGTCAATTTTAGTTATTTTGATGGCGAGGTCAATGATTCTAATTCATTTTTAATTTCATTTGATTGTTTAATTTCTGATGTGATCATGAAGAGCAAATCGCAGCCAAACATCATAAAGATAAATTTGATTTGATTTTTAAATATACCAATCCTAGTCCAATGGAATATGACTTGCTTTGAAATCACGCGAGGATATACATTCATTGGAAATTACTAGCAATTAGGTTATCTTCGGGTGAAATTATTAAATTTTTTATCTTATTGGTAATTGTAGGAAAAACTAAACTAATACGTACAAGTGTACTTGTGTTTTGCATTGAAACGACACATTATTATGGTACTTATGTTTCGCGTTGCACTTTTTTTTCCAACTTGGCTCGGCCCCCCCTATACCCAAATCCTGGCTCCGCCCCTGTTAATTAGCAATCAAGAACCGGGGAAATAAATCTGACAGGTACTTGAGGTTCTTGATATAAGCAACTGAATTTTGGATGCTCTAGCCAAGATGACTCTCAGATGGAAATTGGACCAGAAGTTGTGTACACACTTTGTTACTCGTGCTCCTAGATGTTGTTCTGCAATAGCATGTCCAAGAACAACAGACACAATCCCTTCTGAGTTCTGATCACTATGCCTTACAATAAAACAACGTAGGGACAACTTGGAGCGTCAAGACACCGGGGGCGGCTCACCAAGAGTCCGCCACAGCAAAACTGGCTGCCGCCGCTTCCTCATTCTTCTCTTGTGATCAGAAATTTTGCACACACTTTATTACTCGTGGTCCTGTGATCAGAAATTATGCACACACTTTGTTACTCGTGGTCCTAAAAAAACTATACACACTACAAAGGGGAGGGGCATAGAAACTGCATATCTACAAGAAAAATCACCTTCATTCCCGCAAAAAAAGAAAAGAAAAATCACCTTCAGACTGCCACATAGCTGCTCTAGGATGTATCCCCAAGGAGACATTGCAACAATCGACCGGGAGAGGGTTTATATAGGACCAGTAGGGAGGCGAGGGGACTGCAGTGGAATACCATTAATCTTATTGGCGACCAGGGAGTAAAGCACCTTCATTGCCATAGTGCCATTAATGGGTTGTAGCAACGGAAATTTAACTTCAACACATCAATTTGAGGGAGCACTTCAATCGCCCGCCCAAGCTTCTGCGGGACGACTCCGCTCGCTCTAGTAGTATCTTCTTTCTTCCTTTCCTTTTCCTACGGGGCCGGCGGAGAGAGAGAAGCCAATCAGGCCCAATTCAATGAGCGAAGCCCAAAAATGTTAACGGAGCAGCGGCCCACCCATTTACTGCTTCGTGGTTACTGAAGGAAGCAAGCACGGGTGCGACTTGGCAGAAATCACACAGCCAAAAACGCATAGATATGAAGATCCAATGGCCAAAAATGCAAATGGCTTGAGAAGGCTGGAAAGGTGCGCAGTTATAATATATTTAAATATATATATATATAACATAATAAAGATATAAGATATATATAACATAATAAAGATATAAGATATATATATATAAGCTAATAACAATTTTTGCGGGTATTTTTTACATAATCACTGAATATTCATATTATGAACATAAACACAAACTAGCCCGTGTGCAGGCTGACAGCGCAACACAAATAGACCTACGTACGAAGAACATGAATCTAGTAGTGCTATGACACTTGCAACTATAACAAGTCTCTAAAGTTGAAAACATATAGACTTCACTAATCAAGATTACTACTACTAACAACCCTTTATTGACAAGTGTGAATGAACTGGTATATATGGGCTCCGCGACGACCGGCGACCGATGACCGGGCCACTAGGGGAGCTCGTGCCTTTTCACGCGGATATTAGCCCAGCTAGCTCTGCTCCACTCGTCACCGAAGCTCAGTAGCTAGTAAGAGCCAGTGGCAGAGACAGGGGGACGAGCAGGGGCCTGGCCCCCCTATTGATCGACAATTCCTTTGGCTGCTACGAGTAATTAGCGCTGGATCAAGCGAATACAGGTAGTGTGGCCCCCCTTAAGTCAAACCACGGTGAAAACTGAGAGTATAAAATCTGAAAAAAAGGCCCATAAGAAAGCCCATTCTTCATGGCCATGACCTCCGTTCCCAGTACACTCCTGGCTTTATTTTACCCCCAGCATGATTAACGTATGCGATTATACCTTGTAAAAAAACTTGAGGCAATTAGAGCTGGCGGCGGCCGCTGCCTAATCAGGCGCGAGCAGCACCGCGATTGGGACATCCTGGAGCCTAGACTCTTTCAATATTCTAGCGGTCCAGCGCCAAGGTTAGCATGATTGAGTACTACCCCTCTCAACTCTCATCGTGTACGTGTTGAAATTGCACGTCAATTTTAGTTATTTTGATGGCGAGGTCAATGATTCTAATTCATTTTTAATTTCATTTGATTGTTTAATTTCTGATGTGATCATGAAGAGCAAATCGCAGCCAAACATCATAAAGATAAATTTGATTTGATTTTTAAATATACCAATCCTAGTCCAATGGAATATGACTTGCTTTGAAATCACGCGAGGATATACATTCATTGGAAATTACTAGCAATTAGGTTATCTTCGGGTGAAATTATTAACTTTTTTATCTTATTGGTAATTGTAGGAAAAACTAAACTAATACGTACAAATGTACTTGTGTTTTGCATTGAAACGACCATTATTATGGTACTTATGTTTCGCGTTGCACTTTTTTTTCCAACTTGGCTCGGCCCCCCTATACCCAAATCCTGGCTCCCACCCCTGGTAAGAGCAACTCTAGCTGACCCCGCAAAATCATGACCCGCATAAGTGTTTTACGGAATGAGGAAAACGGATTATAATGGTTGATTTTAACTGCGGCCAAACATAATCCAAATAATCAATCCGTAAGAAAGAATATTCTCTAAATATATCATCTTCTTCCTCACGCCCTTTCCATCTCGACCTTCGTCCTCTCGGCGTGTGCACGTCCTGCCTCCGCAACCATCTCCTCGTGCTCGCCAGTGAGCGCGACTGGCCGGGGCCAACAGCAGTGTCGATTGCAGCAACAGACGACCGCAGCGCCCGGGCGGAGGCCAAGGCCGCTGGGGCAGCGCGAGCTGCGGCCGAACTCCCCCATTCGCTAGCTACACGCGCATCCATTGAGCTGCTAGGTAGCTAGCTAGCTAGCTGATCCATTTGAATCAATTCTAGCTAGCTAGCTCCTCCAACGCGGCCGGCGCGGCCGACGGCCGGCGGGCTGGGCGGATGCCGGCGGGCGCGGCAGTGAGGGCCGGCGTTGCGGCTGGGGCGTGCGCCGGCGGCCGGGGACGGACAGGCGGGAGCGAGCCATGAAGTTTCAGCTGGCAGTTAGATTCCCGCCAACGGTTTTTCACGTATACAGGTCGTCCTTGGATCGTCTTCGAAATCCGTATTTTCACCGGTTTGGCCGGAATGTTTGCGGTGCCCCTTAAATTTTTTACGGGTTAGGGTGGTTTACGGGTTCTATTCTGGTCTTTTTTTACCTAAAACTGTAAACTGACGGTTAGTTTGCAGTTTCATGTGTTTTGCGGTGACTGCTAGAGTTGCTCTAACAAAGTACAGACAAAGATAATGGCGAGCAGCTATCCCTTCCACCTTCTACTATTCCTGGGTCTCCTCCTGCTGGCTGTGGGCGACAAATCGAGCTCGCAGTCCACCTCCGGCGACCAAGCCACCCTCCTAGCTATCAAGAAAAGTGGGGAAACCCACGCCAGCTTGTGTCGTGGGACCCGGTTGCCGACGCCGATGGCCGACCACTGCAACTGGACTGGCGTGGTCTGCGGCCGCAGCGAACGCGTGGTGACGGGGATATCCTTGCTGAAGCTGAACATCGCCGGTAAGGTACCGGAGTCTCTGTGCGACTGTGTTTTGATTTTCGGTTTGCCATTTTTTTCGGCCCTGAACGAAATGGCTGAATTTCGGTCATTTCAAAAATTACGGCAAAATTTCGGACGAAATTATAAAATCAAAATTTGAATTTTCAGACAAAATTTGGCCGAAATTTGGCCGAAATTCGGCCGAAATTTGACCAAACATTCACAGAAATTTGAAATCAAGCTAAGCAAAAGCATAGCAGCCCAACAACCATCAGGAGTAATCATATGATGTTTAGCAAATTAGCTCTAGGGATTAAAATAAGAGCGTCAGTCCAATATGACCCTCACGCACATTAGTTCTAAACTTACAGTCCACAACCATCACATCATAGTTCAAAGTTTAAATACTTCAGTACAACCAACTCTAGGAATTTAAAGGATTTCACATAGAAACAGCTCCAAAAGACAACCATCAAATCATCACAACGAACAACAACTCCAAAAGAAATCCATGAAAGCATGGACGGGGAGGTCTTGTTCCATTGAAAAAGCTCCAGCTTCCATGCTCCAAGCCTCCAACTAGCATCATGCTCCAAGCTCCAGCTAGGTACCATTTAAAAGACAAATACAAGTGATAAGTAGCATTTAGAACAACACTACTACATCATAAGTAGCAACTAGAATAGCACTACTAAGAGATAAGTAGCAATTAGAACAGCACTAGTATGTGAGTGCTAGCAATTGGAACAGCACTAGTAGGTGATAAGTAGCAATTACAACAGCCATACAAGAAGATAAGTAGAAATTACAACAGTACTACACGATAATTGACAAGTAGCAATTAGAACATCAGTATTGATCATTACACAGTGAGCATACACATTAGAGCACCAGAATAAGAAAGCAATGTACATCAAGCTATTTAAAGATCAACCGCTTCAAACATATGCATCAAGCTAAGTAATCATCATGAAGAAGAAACACCGAAAAGAAGAGACTTACCAAATCTACGAGTAGAGGCTGTTGACTTCCTTGGTCTTCTTCCTAACAAGTCGTCCAGATCTACGAGTCTCCAAATTGCCAATGCTTGCTTGTGTCTCCTTTTCAACTTGTACTTGTGTCTCTTCTTCCACTTGCATTTGTGTTTCTTGCTGATCTTGTTGATCATCCTCATCATCCTCACTCACCCCATCATCATCCTCACTCTCATTATCAACATATTCATTCTCATTGTCGTCATCCTCACTGTCAGTTTCGACATACTCATTCTCCTCATCATGATTCCTCTTTCTTTTCTTCTTATTAGCCTTTGTACCAACATAAGAATCCTTCCTGCTTGAGTTGAGGCGCCTTATTTTCTCAAAAACAGCACTGGCCGCATCGGCTCCATCCAAAATTGGATCCTCTTCATCCTCATTCAGCCACTCCATTATTGGATTTGTCTCATCGAACATTGTTGTATCTATCAGCAGTGCACTTGGATCAACCTCTTTATCTATATCTCTCTCTTTCTCTTGATCTTCTTCAGCTCGTATCTTCAAGGTTTGGATAGTAAACCAAGTAAATTATATGACATGCAAGGACAATACAAGGTACAAAGTAAATTTGAGTTGGTTTATACCTTTAGGTTGTAGCGGACAGAAACTAGCTTGTGGAGCTTGTCATATAAAAGGCGATTTCTTGGCTTTGTGTGCACCAAAGCAAAGGCGCTCCAGTTCCTCTCACACCCACTAGATGAGACACATTGTGAGCAAATTCTCATTGCGCACTTCTGCAATGCAGGAACATCCCCTCCAAATTGAAACCACCACTGGGCTGCAAGATATCACCAATGAAATTTTCAGAATTACACAAAACAAAAGGAAATGGAAATTCTAAAACCAAAAGACCACGACTTACTTGGCTCCATTCTCGCCGCAGCTTCTTGTGCTAATCTGGTCCCAAACCTTCCTTGGCACTCCCTAAACTTACTAACTTCATCAATGGCTGAAAGAGCACTCTTTGGATCTAATATCTTCGCTATCGCATCTGTTAGTGCAGTAGCATAATTTGTATGGTTGCAAAGGTTGAGGCTATAATGTGTATATGGATCAAGGACGGCAGCTGCAACCATAAACGTATCTTCTTCCATTGCATCTATCCTCTTGCACACCTTGCGCATGAAACTAAGGTACAACCTTGATGTAGGGCCTAGATGTGCTTCCATCCGTTGTATAGCGAGCATCATACTTTTTTTGAAGCTAGAAAGAGTGCATTGTTTCTGCGTATCAGCATACCTCATGGCCTTATAAAGTGGCCTTAACGAACCTAGTACCCACTCTAGTGCATTCCACCAAACATTACTAGACAAACATTCTTCAAAAAACACGTATCCAGGCTCATAGCTCCACTGACACTCCTTCCAATCCTGAGAAACCATCCACTCCCTAAATTTATCTTTCTTCAAATGGTAACTCTCAAGGAACATGAAGACAGTCCCAAACCGGGTGGCATTTGGTCTAATTAGTTCACCACCTATGTTCTTCTTCATGTTATCATGTAGATTATTGTGCTTATGCAAGAACCTACAGATTGTCTTGGCACTCTTGACTATCACATCAACCTCAGGAAACTTGGCTATATCTTTTAACATAAGATTGACGGTGTGAGCAGCACACGGTTGCCAAACAATATGAGAGTACTTTGGTTCTTCTATAAGGGTTTTGCAAGCTTTTTTATAATTGGACCCATTATCGGTTACGATTTGAACTATATGTTCATGGCCTATCTCTTCTACAACCTTCTCAATCTCTCTATAGATAAAGTCTGCAAAATTATGTAAGATGCATATACCTAGTTAGAAAAAATCAAGTATTTTAAGAACATAAAACAATTCTAGGACAGATCGAAGTATTCAAGAAGCATGTATTGTAAGAACATATGTAAAATGCATATATACCTACTTAGAACAAAGCATTAGGAACATAAAACAATTCTAGGACAGATCCAAGTATTCAAGAAAAGTATTGTAAGAACATATGTATATACCTAACTAGAACAAAGCAAATATTTTCATGAACATAAGACAATTCTAGGACAAACCCAAGTATTCAAGAAGAAAGTAAAACGCGAAGAAGAGGAGGAAGTAACCTGAATTCTGAGTCTGACCGGATGCATCAATAGTATTAAGGAAGAACATTCGTCTATTGCAATACACCATGAAGTTTATGAGACACATTCCTGTTGGACCAGTCCAAGAGTCACACATAAGAGTCACACCAAAGTTTTTCCAATCTTGTTTGAATTTTTGAAGAAACGAAGTTGCTTCATCATAGTTTGCATCCAAATATTTTCTATCAATCTCCTTCGCGGTTGGTATAGGAGTAGGTCCTAATTGTTGAGTGATCTTCAAAGCAGCTCGGAAGTATGGACAGTCAGCTTTACGTCCAGCAATATCATTGGCATGAAAAAACTTGGACCAAGCTAGGCCAAGTGCATCTCTCGAATTAGGATCCAAAGCACTACTGATCTTGGGCTGCATAGATACTTTGTTGCTGCATAATTGCTTGTCAAAATATGCGGTGATACTCTTTTTGCCAACATCAACTCGCACATCACCCACATTCCCCTTGCCAATCCTCCTATCAACTCTCCGGGAGACATTCGGGTCACGCAATGCCTCTCGAATATTCATCTGAATTTCTTCTTCTTCATCATCTATTATGTTAATCACCCTTCCTTGTTGATACAGCCCTTCCATAATATTTCTTTCAATTCTCAGCCTTCTATTTTGTTTCTCTCTTTTCTTCCTCTTCGATTCATCCCGGCACTCTCTCATTGCATCTCTCACATTTCTTGGCACATTTGGGCAGCTCCTCACGTTACCTACAATCCAACCAAGGTGCTCCTTGGCACGGGTTGCACCTCCACCTTTGTGCTTTAGGCCACAGTACATACAATGAAAACCCCCAGAATACGGCCATGTATGGTTCCAAGGATCATATAAGTTATTATCTTTAATTCCTGCATTGCAAAGTTACAAACAACATCACTTTAATTGAACCTAACAATATTCCATTTGCATCGTGTGAACAAGCAAAGCATAGTAATCTGGCAACATACCAAGCAAATACTCTAGAAATGTGCACCAATAAGATCAAGATATATGCCTTACTATATAGAAATATGAAAGAGAGATCCAAATACTCTAAACTGTGATCATCCTCATCTCACTACATGGACAACGCAGTGTACTGTTATTTACAATTTACAAACAAATACCAAATAGTTTCATGGAAGTACTGAATTAAGTGAGATCTCTATGCCATCTTTTTTTATTTGAACCAAGTTAGAGCTCTATAAGAAGCACATGCAATCTCATAGCTCATATCAAGTTAGTATATTACCTTTCCAAGAGCTTTGAGAACCACTTGCACTTGCATCATGGTTGCCGCTGCCATTCCTATTTGCAGTTCCATTACCTGAAAATCAAGTGACAAAAGGACACCGGTCAGTTATCAAGAGTAGGTAACTAAGGAAGCAACCCTTGCTTACTAGGGTGTCCTCATATTAATGATAAAGAAAAAACAGTACAACCCAATGCTCTAGTTCACATACTAAGGAATAAGTAATTTATATACAACTCGATGCTCTAGTTTGCCAAACAGACAAGTCATATACTGTACCCAATGATGCTTAGTTCTAGAACCACCACTTAATGGTACCACTGACCATTGAAATTAATCATCGGTCAACATCTACTTTTCTGTGCAAATAACTCAAGTGTGAAGTCTGATAGAAATTAGCACAAGAGGCAGCCTTTACAGGAAATCGACGGCATGGCGCAGCTCAAAAACATTAGAGCACAGAAGGCCTACCGTGCAAATAAGAAGTTCCAACAACATCATTAACATAATAATCCGATCAATAATATCATTAACATAACAATCCGATCGACAACACATTATTACGTACAATTGCATATTCTCAACAACACAGTTTACGGGGGAGTCACTCGCAACATCCATCATACATAACAACTCAAGTTCAGCAGCAATTCATGGGCAAGCGCAGCTGAACCCAAGGCCTGTTCGGGTAACACGCGCGGAAGGAAACATAACAGCAGCTAGTGCGGTGTGCTTCTGCCTCGGCCAGCAGCAATTTTATCCAAGTCGGTGGCTTCAAGGAGCAGTCCCCTTGTCCATGGAACAATTATATATTTTAGGATGTTCATAACAAAGTTTGTAACCCACTTTCTGTTGGACCAAAAGAAATATTACCAGATCTAGAGCATCCTTGGTGACTACAAGATGCATGTATAATTCAGATTAATAATGCCACTACTGTGTTCAACTCATCAAGACTCGATTTTTCTTACCCCGGTATGATATATGCATTTGCCAAGCCATTTACCAGGGACCTATCCTAAATCTAAAGCAGCACAAGTAGACACAGATTATAACCAAGAAACAAATCCACATCGATCTGAAATTGCTGAAGAACTGAAACAGCATACACGTACTTGGACGAGACAAATTGCTGAAGACTGAAACTGCATACACGTACTGAAACTGCATCAAGAACATATGTACCTTCCCAGTCAAGCGGACGCCCTCCATGCTGCTGCCGCTGCTCCGTGCTACTGCCTCCGTTGAACTGGTCGGCTTGCGCTCCATCAGCTCTGTTGCCGCAGCCGCCAAGCACCATGCTGCAGTCTTGGAGAAGCAAAGGACAGGAAGTGGATGGGGTGGAGGCGAGGAGATGTGGAGGACGGCCAGAGAAGCGAGCGCCTTGGCCGGAGATGTGGAGGAGGGCAAGGAGATGTGGCCTGTGCGCGGCGGCGGCGCCGCACACAAGAAGAGGGACAGGGAACGAGTGATTCTAGGGTTAGGCCGTTTGGGTTTCGTGGTTTTGTCTCAGCGGAAGCTAACTAGAAGGCTCTCGAAGCTGGGCCGGGCAAAAAAAAATTCAAACTGGGCCGAATTATTCGGCCGATAGGCCCATATATCGGGCCCTAGCGAGACGGCCGAAATTCGGCCGAAAATCATTTTTTTCGGCCGAAAATCAAAACGCAGCTGTGCAACCTGCCGAGCCTTAGCCACCTCGACCTCTCATACAACAACCTCACCGGCGAGTTTCCCGGCGCCTCGCTCTACGAATGCTCTCAGCTCCGCTTCCTCGACCTCTCCAACAACGCCTTCCACGGGGTACTTCCGGATGACATCTGCCGCCTGTCACCGGCCATGGAGCACCTCAACCTGTCGACAAATTTCTTCGGTGGCACCGTGCCGGCCGCGGTGGCCGGGCTTCCGGCGCTGAGGTTGCTGCTTCTTGACACCAACCAGTTCACCGGAGCGTACCCAGCGGCCGAGATAAGCAAGCTTGCTGGGCTCGAGCAGCTCACGCTTGTCTCGAACCAGTTCGCGCCTGCGCCGATGGAGTTCGCCAAGCTGACCAACCTGTACTACATCTGGATGTCCAATATGAGCATGACCGGCCAGATCCCGAAGGCCTACTCGAGCTTAGCGAACCTCCAGCTGATCGCGGTGAATAATAATAACCTCACCGGCCAGATCCCAGCATTGGTGTGGCAACACAAAAAGCTCGAGTACGTGTACCTGTACAACAATGGACCCACCGGTGAACTGCCACGCAAAATCACGTCGGTGAATTTGATAGAGCTTGATGTGTCATCGAACCAGCTCACGGGACGGGAGAAGTACCGGAAGACTTCAGTGGCCTCAAGTACCTGAGCTTACTGTTTCTGTACATCAACGAGCTCACCGGCACCATTCCAGCAAGCATAGCGATGCTCCCCAATCTCAGGGACATCAGGCTATGGGCCAATAGCTCCTGTGCGACGTTTTTGATGTGAATTGGAAAGGAGTGCGACGTTGTTGAAATAAATGGTTGTGATGCGACACATTTGAGCGTGTAAATAGCCCAGGGCCACATGGGGTGTTAAATGTGGTTAAATTGGTCGTCAACCAAGCCCCCCCCCCATTTTTGTTAGGACATGTGGGTCCAACTTAATTGTTCCTCAAAACAGCTGACCGTGCCCTGCCGCCCGACCATGTTGGGCCCGCCACTCTGCCCCCCTTCTTCTCCGGTGGCGGCGGATCTTGCGTTCTCGGTGGCGGCGGCGGAGCCCTCGTTCTCAACGGCGGTGGAGCCTTCGTCCTCAGAAAATGGTGAGTGAATTCGAACCCTAGTCGCCCTCCCGTTCCTCTCTCGGGCCCGTAGATCTCAGCTTGTTTCCTCTTTTTTCGCTTGTTGAATCGATAGGTTGTGAGGGGAGCCCGTGGGCATACTGAGATGGAGCCGCCAGATTCAACTTCGAATAGGTAATGCGCCTCTCTCCGATCCAATTTTGCATGCAATTAGGGCATCGTCTGCTCTTTCTCAGGGGCTCACACCGTCCGCCACTGACAGAGGGGATGCTGCCGCTCGGACCTTCGAATCGACTGTCAATTTCTTTCCATCGAAGGCAAAATTAGTTGATGGTAGCATACAGAACATTGAGAGAGACACAATTGTTAAATGGGAGGTTGAGTCTACAGAGATTGATCCACATGTTCTACGGAACATGGGAGAGACGGCAGTGAAGAAATGGGTGGAAAAAATTGGGGAGAATATTGTTTGGGGTCCAGAGCAAGAAGTATCACTGTTGCGGTTTGATGATTGGAAAGGAGAGTATGTGAGAATAGAAGATGGTGAACAGATTGTTGAAGAAATCGGTCGGCAAAACGGCTGGACAAGCAAACGGGCTAATTTTTTTGCTGAATTCGTTGATCTGAACATTTTTTCGAAGGTTGGATATGTGCCATCACAATTGGCTGCGCAGATGGTAGATGATGATTGGGCTACACAGAGGCCATTGATTTCCATGTGTACTGAACTTACAGTAATAGCCGAAGAGGGACAGGTGACTGGAACTGAAACTGAAACTACAACAACTGTTGATTGGAATGTAGTTGAATTAGATGAGCCTACTGATTTGGTCATTGCACCAATGCCTGACATTGAGATGGCCAAACTTTTTGGCATTCCAGTCGATGACAGAGATAAGTAGGAGAGGGGCGAATCTAGTTTCCCTGATAATGCTAATGAAGAAGTAGATGGACAGTTGATGGAACAAGCTGCAAATGAAGTAGATGATGCATATGATGATGAGCTGGCGCATGTGTATGACAAAGAAAACCCTGTCATTGAAGTAGGCAAGTTGTTCCCAAGCATGAAGAAGTTTAGGATGTGTTTCAAGACTTATGCAGTGAAACATGAGTTTGATGCCAAGACTATTTGCACTGATAGAAAGAAGTTTTATGCGGGTGCAAAGGATTTGGTGGTAGTGTGAAGCCTTGCAAGTGGTACATATCTTCTAGACTGCAACCTAATGGAAGTACTATCAGGGTTAACCAAATCCCCAATCAACATACTTGTATTACAAGTTCACAGAGAGTATCAACCATGACATCACAACTTTCGGTTGTAGAAAAGATCACCCCAATTTTAGCCAAAACACCAAACACTACTGCCAAGAAACTCAAAGTAGACTTGGAAAAGATGTACCCCATTAAACTGAAATATACCACAGTGTGGAAGGAAAAACAAAGGGCAATGAAAAATTTATATGGTGATTGGGCAAATACATTTAGGATGCTTTACAACTTCAAAGCAGAGGTGGAATAGAGGTCACCTGCCAGTGTTGTGGAGATAGATACAGAGGTATCAACCGAAGGTGAAGTCAAGTTCTCCAAGTTTTTTATGGCTTTGAAGCCTTGCATTGATGGGTTCAAAGCAGGGTGCTGTCCATATTTGAGCATAGACTCATCATTTTTGACAGGCATGTGGAATGGTCAGTTGGCAGCATGCAATGCTCTAGATGGACAGAACTGGATGTTTCCTATTGCTGTTGGCTTGTTTCAGTCAGAAACAGAGGCTTCATGGACATGGTTCATGATCCAGTTGAAAAGATGCCTAGGGCCAGTGTCACCTTTGGCTATACACACAGATGCATGTAAGGGGCTTGAAAATTCAGTGAAAATTGTTTTCCCACATGCTGAGCAGAGGGAGTGCTTCGGTCATTTGTGGGTGAATTTGATCAAAAAAAATAGAGGAGAAGAATTTGGGCGCATGTGGCCAGCAGCAAGATTTTACACTAGAGAGATACAAAAATATCATCTTGATAAGATAATGGCAGCATGTGATGAGTTTGGTCCATGGCTGAACACCTACCATTCTTTGTTTTGTTACAGGTCAGCATTCAACACTGCCATCAAGTGTGACCACATCAACAACAATTTGGCAGAGTTTCAACAACAAGGTGAAGGAGTTAAAAGATTTGCCTATGCATGACATGGTTGACCAAATCAGGATCATGCTCATGCGGTTGTGGGAATTGAGAATAAGGATAGGTGATTGTCTGCAAGGTGACAAGCTTCCAGCAGTGGTACAACAGGTGGTCAATAGGACCAGATGTCTTTCACATTTGTTTGTTGAAAATTCTTCACCTTGGGGTGCTGAAGTTAGAGATAACAAAACTGGAAGGAGACATGTTGTTAACGCTGAATTGCATGATTGCACTTGCCTCGAGTGGCAACACACTGGTAAACCATGTGAGCATGTCATTCTTTTCTTAGCATCCCAACCGAAGATAAACATGCACCCATATTTGCATGAATATTATTTGGTAGCAAGATTCAAAGCTACATATGCTACTCCAATTCCAGCACTTACAGATCAGTCTCAGTGGCCTGAAGTGGACATTGAATTTTCCATGTGTCCTCCTTGACGAAAAGAAAGGCTGGCAGGCCTAAACAGAGTAGATTCAAGGCATGGTTTGAGAAAGGTGGCAGTAGTAAGAAGGGAAAGAAAGATGGAAAGTCAAAAAGGTAACAAAAACAGATGCAAGTTGTGCCAGGAACTTGGGCACACAGTGGGATCTGTCAAATGCCGTTACACTCCTGATAAGCCAAAGTATGTTCTTGTTTATTTGTCTGTGTTTTGATTTGGTCCTTTTTTCCAATTACTATATCTATAACATTTTCCCATTGGCCAGGAGGAAGCAAGCAAGTCAGCCCCTTGTTGTTGAACAGTGTTGGCCAACAAAAAAAGCAAGAGTCAATGGCAGTAGAAAGAAGAGAAGTGTGTCTGAGCCTGAGCAGCCTGAAGAAAATCCTGCTGCAGTCAACATTCAGACTAAAGAAACTGGTGTGGAGGTGCACACCGAAGAAACTGAATTTGCAGTCAACATTCAGACTGAAGAAACTGCTCTCGAGGTTGAAACTGAACCTGAGCGTGTCGAGGTTCAGACTGAAGAAACCCATGTTGAGGTACACACCGAAGAAACTGAAACTGCTGTCAACATTGAGACTGAAGACGCTGATCACGAGGGTGTTGGCGAGGTGTTGAAAAGACCAGTGAAGAAAACCAAGATGATCAGTGAACTTGTGTGTGTAGTAGAACCAAAAACAAGAAGTGTTCAGGCGAAGAAGGGCACACGACGTGGTAGGAAGAGGTAGAAACAGAGAACAGTTTGAAAACTTGGGGCATGTAATAATATTTGTAACTTGGTGCATACTGGTAGTCATTATGTATCCCCGTGTTTCTATTCGAACTTGTTTGTTGGTACCTTGTCTAAACCAGCCAAATAAAATTCAAATTTGGGCTCAAATTTGAATTAGAGATGGGGAATTGATGATTTAATGTTATCTAAAGTACCTCAACTGAAATATGTTTGCTTGCTGACCATTCCGAGCCCTTTTGGTAAGTTGAACTCATAGTCATGAAAAGTGTGTCTCAAATGACCTCCAAAGGTAGGGTTAACGGCCTCATATTTAAGCAAGTTTTTTGGCACCTTGTCTAAACCAGCCAAATAATTTTTCTACACATCTATTCTACCTATATAGTGTAAATCTAAAGTCTCGCTATTTATTGAATTAATTTTCTATTATTTTCTTTTCTTTTTGAAAAAACAAGGCTTAATAGAAAATTATATATAAACAAGTTTAAAACATGAAAATGAGAAAAGTAAGTTAAGATCTTTCTTAGTCAATCCAAAATGAAGTTTTGGTAAGGTTTTCACACTTTTAATTTTCAAAACCCCACCTACTCTCGGGTGCCCACTACTCTCTCCCTTGAACTCCATACTACATTGTTCGAGGAATGACAATTTTGTGAAGGATTTTTCGTAAAAATGTATGTAAACCATATTTATATTTTTTTTCTCGTTACTATATGACATAATAAGACTATGTGCGCAAGTTTTATATATTTTTGATTTTTTTGAATTAGTTATGCTCAACCCTAATCAGTCAAAACCCCTCAGAACCTCTCAAAATCCCTCAAAAACCCTCTCAAAAGACCTCAAAACCCCGCACACTACCGGGTCATCGATCGTTGTGCGTGGACGTTTGAGATCAGGCGCTAGGGTTAGCTACAGTGTGCATCGATCCGCATGAGACGCACTGATTGGTTGAATCAGTGTGCATCGATCCGCATGAGACACACTGATTGGTTGAATCGGTGGGGTTTGGATCAGCCTCTCTCATTGGGGCATCATGATCGTTCATCTGAATCCAACGGCAAGAGTTGACGCGGTGCATGGACCAAGCCTACACAGTGCCCTTTCCATCGTTGCATGTGTGCCCGTGCCTACCTGCAGCATGCATGCCCACCCGCAGAACTGCGCCCGTGCGTTGCATGCATGCCCTCGACGTAGCCCTGCTCCGCCACCCCTATTGACGCAGTAAGTTGTCGCATGCCTACCATTAGAACCGATGTAGCGTCGCATCAAAGCATGCACCCGGCCACAATGCAGCAGCCCGATGAAGACAACCAAAAAGCCAACGCTACATGGCATGCTGTACATGGCATGCTCCTCTTTGAGGACACAATACTGGCATGGGGTATCGATGTGGGTATCGATGCAGTTCAAACAGCGTGCTGCCCTTTACAAGATGGGCAAATGAAGGCTTCCATTATTGTCACGTCTCCCATCGATCGAACGTTGCCCTCTAGCCAGGCCCTAGCAAGATGGGCAAATTAATGGGCTGCGGCATGAATGCACGGGCGGCACACACAGAGAACCTGGGGCAGGCGTGTCCTCTTGACCCACGATGGCACAGACGCGTGCGTGAGCCCGTCCCCCTTGACCCGCGACCGGTGGCACAGAAGGATCGCAGCCCGTTTCCCACGCTCGTGTACACATTTTCATGGGGCGCCACCAAACACCGCCCGCCCATTAATTCTACGGGGTGAAACCACGTCGCACTTGGGCTATTTAAGCCGGGCACTATCGTCCTTCCTCTCCCTCCTCATCCACACCCCATCCTCTGCCTCCTCTGCCCTCCTTCTTCCTTCTTCTCCATCAAACCCGATCGAGCCCTCGAGCCACCCCACCACCATGCAGTACAACGCCCCCACCTACCGCTTCCCCCCAACCGTGCCGGAAAGGCTCTACCCGGCCGGAGTGTATGTAGAGAGAACCCTTAGGGTTTGGGTGATCTCGAGGTGGAGGGGCGCAAGGGAGTTAACGGAGTTCTTCCTTGCGGCCGGCTTCCGCCACCTCCCTCGCGGCTCTCCTCGGATGTACCATCTTGAGGAGGTCAACCACAACAGCGTTGTGGTTGCACTAGTAGAAAAGGGTCAAATGTCAAGCACATTAGTGCCGGTTTGCTTTTGAGCCGGCACTAATGTGTTCATTAGTGCCGGTTCCAACGGCTAGCCAGCCGCTCTCATTAGTACCGGGTCGTGGCCAACCTTTAGCACCAGTTCGTGCCACGGACCGGTACTAAAGTGAGTGGTGGCTGGATGTTATCAGTCCGGGGCCCCTCCAGCACCTTTAGTACCGGTTCGTGGCACGAACCGGTGCTAAAGGTTGTCCTACATAAACCCTTCATCCACCCGCGCTCGCTCTGTTCTTCCCCTTTCCCCTCTCCTCTCTGTTCTCCCCCTCTTCCTCTCGAGCTCATCACACATTTTGCCCAAAATTTGTCAAGATTTGAAGGCCCCCATCCATTCAAATGATCACAAAGGTTAGCAAATTTGTCCTTTCATCTCTCATTGCTAGATTACCTCTTGCAATGCTTTGTATAGTGATTAATTTATGAGTTAGTAATTTGGGAGGAAATATATGTGCTAGTATTTAATTTATATGCAATTTGAGGTCAAAAATAACACTTAGTTTGCATATGTAGGTGTGGTTTACTTAGTGCCTTCTAAATCTCCGTCATAACCACAGTCGATCGCCCGCACTGTTCCATCGCCGGCAGCACCTTGTGGTGAGCCTCTTGTTCATGAATGTTTTACATTACCAAATTGATGTTTGTGTGATTTGGATATATAGTTACTCGTATAATTATCTTACCCATACGTTGTTTGTTATACATAGTGCCATGGTTTTGATATCCGTCCCCGTCGGCCCTCGTCCTTGTTATGATTCGGATGTGGTATATTCTCTTTTAAAACTAGTTGTTTCATTTCGTGTTTATGACAAATTATGGCCATCAAGTTAACATAGATATTTTTGTCTAGGAGGTTTGTGAACCGGAAATTCCAACCGACCCTATTGTCGAGAGGTTAAATTTAGTTGAAAGAGAAAACGAGTATTTGAAAGAAAAATTGAAAAGAATTGAGGGGGAGAAGATGGAATTGGAGTTGCATATTGCCGATGTCGTCGATGATCACAAGATCAAGATGGAGAAAATGCGCTCGAAGATTAGAAAGATTAGAAAATATGCCATTGATAGTGAGGCTTGGTATCGTTATGCTGTTGGATCTATTGTTACCTTAGTTGCGATCTTGATCGCATTTGTTGTTGCATTTAAATGCTTTAGTTAGAGAGTTATATGTTTGTTGCATTTAAGTCTTGTATGAACTTTATTGACCCGAGCATCCAGTTAAATGATGAAGATTTTCCATGGCTACGGCGCAAAGGGACACACACGAAGTAAAAGTTTCACACCCAAAGATCTGGGACGTGATCGGCTTCACTATCATCACTTTCTTATGTGTTTCACACCCAGGAGGGAATCTTTGTAATAGTTAGGGTAGTTATGTGTTTTGGCATTTGAAATGCGAAGAAATTTTATGTGCAAACAAATTCTTTCATGCATTTACTGATTTTTTTCAGCTAAATGACCCTGGCATTTCAAATGAACTCAGAAAATGTTGAAAGTTGGCATGGTATCATAATTTCACCCACATAGCATGTGCAAAAGAGTAGATAGGGTTACCGCAAAAACTGGATGCACTTCGTGTACAAAATTGACAATCTCTTTCGAAGTATCAAGGTTTCGGATGAAAACTCATCCGTTACAAAGGCATTTCATTTTTTAAATAACTTAAGCATTACCAAATTGAATATAATGATAAAACACACTAATATTAAGCATAAGAAAAAAGAATCACTCAAAAATCTATTTTCAAAATTAAGTTATTCACAAACTAGTGATTCACACAAACTTCAAATAATTCAAAACCTAAACTACTCAAATTTCTAAACTACCGGCACTAATAGAAAGTTTGTAATTTTTTGTACCTAAAGCAAAAATATTCACAAAGAAACTCTAAATACAACAAAAAAACAACTCAAAATAAATAAAACAAAAAAATAAGAAAATAAAAAAGCCCGCCTACTGCGCCACAGCGGCGTGCATAAGACTAGAAACCCAACCTGTAGTTGGGCCAGGATGCAGGCCCGCAAGCCCAGTAGGCCCACAGGCAGAGTAGGAGAGGTAGGCCCAGAAGGCCTGCTATTGAGAGGAGCTCAATGCAGTGCCCGCGCCGTGGCTTATAAACAGGTCCTGGCGCTCCTCAACTAGCGAGGTGGGACTAAACTTCTGCGCCCCTCGCCTGGCAGCGCACACCCTTTAGTACCGGGTCGTGGCTCCAACCGGTACTAAAGGGGGGTCTTTAGTACCGGTTGGTGCCACCACTCGGTACTAAAGGTGGGCGCTTCCCACCGCTTGGCATGGCCAAAACAGACCTTTAGTATCGGTTGGTGGCTCCAACCGGTACTAAAGGGGTGTTCTATATAAGAAAACCCTTCAAAAAAATTCGTCAGTTTCGTTCTCCCTCTGCTTCTTCTCCTCTGCCCCGTCGCCGCCGCCCCTCGTCGCCGCCCCCGTCGCTGTCGCCGCCGCCCCCGTCGTCGTCCCCGTCGCCTCGCCGTCGCCGTCGCCGTCCGCGTCCCCGTCCCCATCGTCCCCGTCGCCACGCCCCACCCCGGCCTCCCGTCGTCCCCGCCCGGCCTGTCCCCGTCCCCGTCGTCGCCGCCCCGTCCCCATCGCCGTCGTCACCGCCCGTCTCCGTCCCCGTCGCCGCCCCCCGTCGCCGTGCCTCGCCGGTGAGCTCCTGTGCCCCGGCCGCCATGTCCACACACACACACACACATTGTTATAGAAATGTTAGCAATTTTTCTATTTTTAGTTATAGAAATATTAGAAATATTAGTTATATAGAAATGTTAGTTATATAGAAATGTTATAAATTTTTCTGTTTTTTAGTTATAGAAATATTTCTAGAAATGTTAGCAATTTTTCTATTTTTTAGTTATAGAAATATTAGAAATGTTAGTTATATATATATATAAATGTTAGAAATTTTAGAGTTAGTTTTAGCTAGATGAATTAGATTAATGTCAAATTGTTAGAATTTGCATATAGAATTTTAGTTATCACAATCCAATCACATTTAAAAAATGTTACTTTTTGCAGGCATATAGTATTTGTTCTCGACGATGCCCGGCCCGCATCCTCGCCGTCGACCCGTTCGCCCCAACGTCCGACTGACCCATGTCCGGGACTAGGCTCCACCGGGCTGGCACTGGGAGGTGCTACCTGGAGGGGCGCGCCGCTTGGTGAGGAACCCAGCCTCGGGTCCCGTCGTCGACCCTGATCTCCTTTGGTGGCGTTCGCGTGGGCCACATTCGGTGCAGAGGGAGCCGGCCCCGCCGGAGGTGGTGCGTCATCGTGTCAGGGAGGAGGACGAGCACGTCCATCGCTACATGGCTGCTATGGACGTCAGGTTCTCCAATACCTGCCAGGTTCTTTGGGCAGATGACCAGAGATATGATCCTGTGATGGTTCCTTCTCTTTGGGTGTCCACCGCTCGTGCCCCAGGAACCGCGAGTGGCCTAGATTCTTCTGTAGTATTCGATCTTTATTAGCTACCTAGCCAGTGATGTATTCGATATATAATATTCGAGACGATGTATTCGAGATTATATATATTATTCGAGACGATGTACTCGAGATTATATATCATTCGAGACGATGCATATATATTATGTACTATATGATTCAGTTTTTCCTTATTGATTGCATCCATGCATTGTAATTTGAATACTAAATTGTTTTATATTTCTTCTGTATTAGTTAAGTAAAAGCTATGGCAGACAATACCGGCAGAGAGAGAGAGGAGGAATTGTTCGAGATCATACACAGCCCTCGCAGGCTAGATGATCTGAATGAAACAGATGACGGCTCCCAATATCTGAACAATACCGGGGAGGGTGATGATAACATATTCGATCTCGACGACCGAGCTGATGAAGTCATGAACTATGATTATGATTATGATGACGCAGACAATGTTTATGATGACACAGACAATGTTGATCTTGAAATAACAAAGACTACCGGCGAGGTATATTTATATAAGCAGGCATCTGGTGATCATCACATGTTTTTTTTATTTGAAGATATATATATTAACGAATCGATCTTTCTTCTTTCAGCCCTCCAGATCGAGCAAATCTGCTTCTACAGACAGCAGGACAAAGCGAGGCCCGGGCAAAAAGTTGAAGGAGGGTGTAAAGTACAACATCGACTCTATCAAAGCTAATGGCGAACCCCTCACGCCTAAGAACATTGCGAACAAGTGGACTCGTCAGTGCGGAGTTCTTGTGGAGGACCAACTCCCGATCTCCATTCAAGAATGGAAAGAGCCAAAAACTAAACGTCCAGATGATACTTGGGTCGACGACAGAGCAAAACAAAATCTTTGGGAATCTCTGATGGAACATTTCACCCTACCAGATTATTTCACTGATGCAGATGTGCAGAAAGTCAAGGACGCTGCTCTTAAGAAGATGGCAATTGCATTCAACACCCACAAGAAAACTGTATGGGCAACTACCTCGTTGCAAAAAAGAAGACTCCGGAATTCAAGGGAACACTGGAGAAGCAAAAAGAACACTGGCCCGCTTTCGTGAAATTCAAGGAATCAGAATTATCTAAGGAACGGTCGATAAAAAACAAGGCCAATGCCACAAAAAAGACGCAGTTCCATAGGTTGGGGCCAGGTGGCTACGCGGTGGCAATGCCTAAGTGGGATAAGTCTGAGCAAGAGATGGAGGACGCAGGGGTCACTCCGGTTACTAGGAGCTGGCCCCCCAGGTGCAGAACTTGGTTCTATGCGCATGGGGGGCGTTGGACCCGAAGACAGGCCTGGTTTCGAAGAAGGCAAGTCTAAAAGGAGCCGAACAAAAGTTACTTGACGCAATAGAAGATGCTCGAAAGGGGGTGTTCACGCCCAACAGAGAGAAGGACGAGCTTACGCACGCCCTGGGAAATCCTGAACACCTGGGAAGAACACGAGGCAAGGGCGTTATTCCCTGGTATGAAGGCTTTTCGGAATGGAATGACGACTACATGACCTGTGCAAGAAATAAGATGGAGGAGGAGAAGAAGAGGAAGCTGGAGGAGGAGCAGAGGAAGCAGGACGCAGAACGCCTTCAAGGCCTAGAAGCAAGGCACGCGGACTTGGCACTCAAATTCCAGCAGCAGCAGCAGCAGATCGACTCACTTAGCCAGGAAAGGGGGTCTCAGCAGCGGTAGCAGCAAGCGGATGATCGTCCAGCATTGGATAGCACCGCCCCATCCATGCCGAGAAGCAGCATTGGTTCCGCCCCGGGTGACACACTGTTGGATACATACCCTATGGATGACATCATAGAGAACACAAACTGTGAGCTACACTTCAAAATGAAGAACATATCCCTGAAGGTGGTGGACGTCGTTGCTTTTACAGTTACCCCCGAAGCAACCTTCCATTGCACCCCGATTCCAGCGGGCTATGCTCGTGTCGTGATTGATGAGGTGGTGGACCCATATTCGGGGTTACAGCTTGACATTCCTGGAGGTGACGACGAGCACACACTGGAAGAGGCCATACATCGTATCATCCTATGGAGAAAGGATTGCATCGTCTTTCGAAGTCCACCGACACCACGTCTGCCGACTCCTCCTCAGAGTCCGCCACCGAGTCAGCAGACTCCCGCTCCTGCAAGTCCATGAACGCGTGAGCCGACTCCTCCTTGAAGTCCGTCACCGTGTCAGCAGACTCCCGCTCCTCCAAGTCCACGAACGCGTGAGCAGACTCCTGCTTCAAGTCCGGCACAGCGTCAGGCCACTCCTCCCGTTTTAAGTCCGACACCGTGTCAGGCCACACCTCCTTCTTCAAGTCCGGCACAGTGTCAGGCCACTCCTCCTGCTCCAACTCAGCCACGTCAGCCGTCTCCGCCACCTCAGCAATCGCAGAAGAGACACGCCGCAGCTATGGTGTGTAGCGGTGCGAGTCGAGGTAGTACAGGAAGTACATGCGGAGACAAGCGATGTAAATATGGTTCAAGCCTCGCTCCTCTTCCTCAGAGGCCTTACGACATGACCGAGGAGCAAAACACAGCCATAGTGAGGGCCGAAGTGGACTCCCATTTTGGACCGAAACCGGCACCGCCGCCAAGGGTGAAAGTGCCTGAGGAAGTTATGGACCACTTTATTCATATGGTAAGAAAACCAGCTCCCAAGCCTGTTGACTCAGACTATGAGAACCAAATCAGGAAGGCACATCGAGCACGACTACAGAAAGAAGCGAGCTCGAGCTCGAGCCAACAAGCAGCTGTCAAAAAATGCGGGAAAACCGTTCCCCAGCTGGGAGAACAGGCGGCGCAATAGATCCCCCCGCTTGTTGTGCCAAAAACACATGAGAGTACGCGCACCCAATATTATTGTGGGCAAACCGTTTACGTTCCCGAGGTGGGCGATGTGGTAATAACCGAGGAGCATATAATGTAGGCTGAAACGCTCAAGATCACTATTGGACAACTGCTCGATATCGAGCCCATGTCTCCGCTTAGAGAGGAGGAAATAAAAGGGAAATATGTCCGGGGCCAACCTTTGGTCGAGCCAGACGAGGTCAAGAACCTCCCAACCAGAATGTATGAATTGCATGATTGGTACATGAAAATTACCAAGATTTCCAATCGAGAGTCCCTCATGGTGCAAGTCAGGAAGATCATTACTTCAATAAGAAAGCTCTGTCCGTTGAGTATTCAGAACTATTTCAGTTATTCAATCAAGATGCACTCGACAAATCTATCGTCAGTTGCTATTGTCTGTAAGTGATTTCTTTCTGTAATTTAAGTCTCAAGCTAGCTCTAGTGCTCATTGATTGATCATTAATTACCTGTAATTATATATCCTCACTATATATTCTTTTCTGTGGTATTATGCAGGATGAAGATGTATGAAATGAAAAAAGATGGACGCTATGGCATTGGGTTCAATGACCCAAATACCATTAATGAATACACATGGAAATTTGAATACTGTAGACAAGATGTAGAGAAAAACGTGCTAGAGTTCTTGAAGCGCCTCAATAGCAATGAAGATATACTACTTCCTTACAACTTCGAGTGAGTCACACGTCTTGTACTACAAATTCTGTTTTTGCTTTCTAGCTAGATGTTAATAAGTGTATAGGGTTTAGGGTTATAGTTGATTAGTGTTATGCACATGCCCGCTTAATTTATACATGCAAATGTATGCGCATGCAGGTATCGCTGGATCTTGTTAGACATTAAAGTTGACGAAGGAAAAGTTGAAGTACTGGACTCACTACTTAAAAAAGATAGTGACTACAGCATCGTGAAAAGGATAGTCGACAGGTAATTTCAATCATTATTAACTATATCGTCTCGGCCTATTTAGTTCATCATTTCCTGATATGAACTATTTTTAATAACCCCTTTATTAATTTTCTCTGCCGGCGGGCAGGGCTTGGGCAAAGTACATCAAGGTGACTCCAGGAAAATGGCGACAAAAACTAATTTGGTATCGACCCAAGGTAAGTAATTAAGTAGTACTAGCTAGCTAGCTACCATCGCTTTAATTATTGTTTCAATACCATTAATTAATTAACATGCTTGATTAATTATTATCTGATTAAATTTTATTCTCGTAAAGGCCCTGAAGCAGACGCCGGGGACTGAAGTGTGTGCATACTACGTTTGCGAGAACATTCGCATGATAGCGTCCGAAAGGAGCAGATCTGATAGACAGGACTGGGTACGTTTGCCAGAATACTATTCACAAATCTTACATGATTGTCGATATCTAGTCACACAACTAATGCACATGCATATTGATCTCCTTCTTAACAGTTCAAAGAGGTGCGGGACCAGCTCCTACCAACAGAGCGCATACGAGCACTTCAAGAGGAAATAACGGGATTTTTGCTCGACCAGGTCATAGATCCCAAAGGAGAATACTATTACCCGCTACCGCCCCCATGAACCACTTGTCATCGTGCTCCGAAGGCACCAAGGCAACATGTAGGACAAATTGTATATATATACATGTGTATGTGTGAATAATTAATGGTGGTTGTGAAACATTAGATTATATATATATATATATGATCGGTTCTACGAGAAAATCTATTTATATATATGCATAACGTGTACAACATGTAGTATCGTAAAATACCAGCAAACAAAAAAGAATTAAATGAAAAACACAAAATTAATGGAAAAATAAAAATTAAAACCAAAACCCCCCCAAACATTTAGTACCGGTTTGTGCTACCAACCGGTACAAATGGTCTACCAGCACACGGGCCTGGCTCGTGTCACGTGGTGGCACATTAGCGCCGGTTCATGCCGAACCGGTAGTAAAGGGGGGGGGCTTTAGTCTCCACTCTTTAGTGCCGGTTGCAGAACCGGCACTAAAGGCCCTTACGAACCAGCGCTAAAGCCCGGTTCTGCACTAGTGTTGGGCTCCTCGCCACGTTCACTAACCCTTTCGATGCTTTCCATCTCCTCGGGCGAGCGTATTGGGTTGGTTGTGAGTTCATAGCTTTCACCACCTACAATATCTTCACCGACTTCAACGGCATCTTCCCCAACAATGGCGTTATGCACACGCTCCCGTACCCCATCAACAACGGGGAGGAGTGAAGGGCGGCGCCCGGAGGAGCGAGGTGGCCCCGGAGGAGGAGGAGAAGAAGAACCCGCGTTTGGTGCCCACCGATCTATCTAGCTTGCTATAGATCTATCGTATTAGTTTTTTTAAGTTGTAATCGTTCTGCTACTATTATTAAGTTTTATTAGTACTTTAAGTTGTAAGGCTATCATGGAGTTGTAAGGCTATCGTGGAACTATGGGTTGCAATTGTTATGCTTCTATATAATCGTTATGCTACTATATATATTGTGTGTTTCGTGCTATTATTTGTTCATTTCTATGGGTTGTTCTTGCTTATTATTCGTGTATTGCTATGGGTTGCTACGGGCCCGGGTTGCTACACCCCAATCACCACACACACCATCTTCAAAATATTGGCCAAACCATGGACATGCAACTAGGAGCCCCATGCAAACCCACTATGGACATGCAACTAGGAAATGCAAACTAATTTACTTCGGGCACTTCATGCAAGCATGCAACTCATTTAGTTCATGGAACCGTAGACATGCATAAAAAAAATTAACATTTAGTTTTAGTGCATCAAAAAATGATCCATCACAAAATTTAGTGCAAGAAAAAGTCCAAAGTAAAAACAAGTAACATTTTATTGGGCCCCATTTTATTTGCCGAAGTTAGAGGTGGGCTGGTGCCCCTACGCAGGTGGGCTGGTCTGGAGCATGGTTATTTTCTCAGGGCCCATTTTCTCACGGCCCAACATCTATTCGGCAGTCCAGTTTTGTTTTTTACTAAAAACTGAATTTGGGTGTGTACTCTGTTAACTGAAGAACAAAAACAGAGGAAACAGAGCATGAAAACTGAATAGGGCCCCTGAGAATATCATTGAAATAATTCAAGCAAGTTTTGCTTCACACAAATTCAAATTCATCTAACAAATGATCTATGTCTATCTCAAACTACTGGGCACCCCTGAAACTAGCTGACACACTAACTGAAACTCTAACAAATTCTAGCTATTGATGAACATCAAGTAAAATAAACCCATAGCAATGACACAACCATAAAATGCTCCAGCCATCATATTTGCTTGCTGCTTCAAATCGATCAGATGCTTTAGTTGCTTGCCAATTTTCTTTAATTCACACTTCAGTTGCACTGTGCATCATCGGATCGCTCTGTCCGCCAAATTGGGGGCTTGTTCCACGGCAAGCCGCCCCCCAAAATTGAGCTCTTGGGTTCGGGTTGATCCCTTCAATTTCAACCTTTCAACATAGTCATCGAGCCACTCAAAATGCCCACATTTCTTCAAAACCTGAAAAACAGAGGGCCGGCGGCGAATGAATCCTAGATCCACCACCCTAATTCGAGGAAAAAAGAAAGAAATCGGGAGAAATTAGACCGTAGGATTGGTCAAGAACACAGATCTAACCTGCCCCGGCTGTGGCTTGCTCAAGCATTTCACAAACTCGCGCCCACGGTTGCCATTTTCTTCACTCACACAAGTCAAATGCTTCAGAGGCTCCATGCGCGGGCAATTGGGGCATCTTGTCAACGGCAGTGGACCGTACTGCGTCCATGATTGGCGGGAGGCCGAAGTCGAGCTAGACATCACTCGCCGGCGGCGCGCTTTGTTGCCGGAGCAGAGGAAGAAAGCTTGGGTCGGGGCACGTTGATGAGCACGGGCATGCTTGCGTGGATATGTTGTGGGTCCCACCCGCATGCGAGTAACTGCTAGGCCCCGCGTGTCATAACTCGAACCGCTAACCCCTCGTGTTTTTCATTTCATGGTTAAACAGAGCCATGTGGCATTGGAGCTATTGTTTTCTTCTAAAACGTCGCATCACAATCATTCATTCCAACAACATCGCACTCCTTCTAATTCGCATGAAAAACGTGGTACAGGAGCTATTGGCCCTCAGGCTATATGAAAACAAGCTCTGTGGTGAACTGCCGGTGAAGCTATGGTCGTTATCAAAGCTCAACAACTTCAATATAACAATGGTTTCACCGGGGCTTTACCAACCAAGATACCCGAGAAGATCCAGTGGCTTGATGTGGGGAACAACAAGTTCTCCGGCTACCTACCAACATCGGCAACCGGGCTGCGGGTGTTCAGGACGGCAAACAACCTGCTCTCCGGCGAGCTACCGGCCGACATGAGCAAGTTTGCCAACCTTACACGTTTGGTGTTGTCCGGCAACCAACTAACTGGTGTCATACCATGATGCCAACATCAGTCAATTTGTTGCAGAAGCTCAGCACTCTCAACTTGTGCACGATAGGATTTGAAGTTCTTGAGGTGTAAGTTGTAACCAAACCGTTGAAGTGTAAAACAGATTTGGTGTGTCGTGTCAAGCTAGGAAACCTGGTTAGCAGAATCGCGTCCTGTTGGGTCAAACGGTGGGCGTGTTGGCCCTTCCTGGGTTACGGCCTCGAACCTGACTTGTGGCCCAGAACACAAATCATTGAGATCGCCCGACCGCTGCGTGGGCCTGCGCTGTTTTATCCCTCTGCAGTTCTTCTTCTTCTTCTTCTTCTTCTTCTTCTTCTTCCTTCCACAACCTGTCCAAGTTCAGGAATCGGAAATGAAAGATGAGACGCCATCTCTATCGTGTAGAGACGTTTGAGATGCCATGGCCTGCGCGTGGCTGGACGAAAAATCGGTGCCGCGCGTGTAGCTTGGGTCAAAAAATGAAAGGTGTTTGTTCAAATGGCTCAACGCATAGCCAGCTTGCTAAAATATCATCTGGCAACGGTTGAATTCAAGTCTTGAATATTGTTCAGCAAAGATTATCATCATACTGCTGGGTGTTTTTGTATGGACACCGACTGCAGTGGTACTTTTCAGTCCTAATGTCACTGTTGCTGTCACTTGCTGTTCTTTCCGGGTAGATTCGTGGCTACAAAAATGCCAGCTTCATCACGGAAATAACTTGTGGTTCTGGGAGCAAGTTGGGCTAATATCAACATCAGCAGTCACAAGAAAATTTCCACACGTCTTGGTACGGCCTTAAAAGCAAGTTCACATCCTTGACCCCGTATGCTAGTTGTCTTCGTCTTGAGTAAAGGATACATTGGGACGGTCAGAATATCCACATTTTGTTAGTAAGAGATCGACCTCATACAAAATGAACAAGGCGTGCAAGACATTTTTATTAGTAAGCGATCCATCTCATACAAAATGAAGGCATGCAAGACATCTTCCTTTGCAGCAGCAATTCTCTACTTGATCATTGCCGTGTCTTCACGGTGTAAATTTGGGCATGCGACAGATACTCTTCTTCCAGGCCAATCTCTGCATGGTAACTGTACCCTACTCTCAAAGAATGGTGCCTTTGAGTTGGGTTTCAGCTGCCTATTTCCCCCATGCTCAGAGTTTACATTTGGCATATGGTACGTCAACTCATCAACTTGTAGTGCTCTTCTAGTTTGGGCTCCTCCTCAATGGGACCTCACCTCAGACCCCCGGACCTCGGTTCTTAGCCTCTCATATGGCAACTTACAGCTCACCTCTCTGACCTATGGCCATGATGCTATTATCTGGTCATCAGAAGGTACACAGAGTGTATCTACTTCTGCAATTGCAGTACTTCTTGACAACATAGATCTGGTAATAAGAGACCAAGTGAATAGTTCATTACTGTTCTGGCATAGCTTTGATTACCCAAGTGATACATTGCTACCTGGAGGATGGCTGGGATCTAATACGATCAGTAGTAGTGCTACCAATAATGTTTCTTGTGTCATTTATTCTTATCTGGAGAGGAATACAAACCTAAAAAGAGGGTTCACTATCTCCCACACCTCTAGTACTGCTTTTGATTACAGAAGTTATGTTAAGACCAAATATTCCGGCTCTTTCCCCAGCTGAATGGATATTCATGAAGATGAAGACTCTTTATTTTTGCCCAAGAATTCGCATTTTTATGTACGGTTGTATTCTGATGGTACGGTTACTGTTGCGAAACTATGGGGTTGTGGGACTGTGTTGTGGTCTGCTCAAGATTCCAGGCATGAAAATTCAGAATGCAAGCAACAAATATTGGATTCCAAGCAAGAAAAGTCATATTCAAAGATTAAAATCGTTGTTCTAATTACAGTGATGGGAATGTTAACCGTTATGCTTGTTTGCCTTGTTCTTCTATGGAGAAGCATAAATAAGCTATCCAAGGAACTACCGTTGAGTTCCACTAGCAGCCTCAAGATCTTTTCAAACATGCAACTAAAGAAGGCAACGAAAATTTTCTCCGAAAAACTTGGAGAAGGAGGTTTTGGTTGTGTTTACAAGGGGACATTGGTAGGTTTCTCTCTAGTGGCACTCAAAAGGCTGAAATGCATCGGACATGGGGAAAAGCAATTCCGAGCAGAAGTACAGACAATTGGCATAATTCGCCACATCAATCTTGTCCGATTATTTGGTTTTTGTGCTGAAGGGCAGAAAAGGCTGCTGGTATATGAGTACATGGAGAATGGTTCTTTGAGTTCTCATTTGTTTTCAAAGTGTTTGGCCATATTGACCTGGGATCTCCGGTACCGTATAGCACTTGGAACTGCAAGAGGTTTGGCTTATCTCCACGAGGAATGCAAAGAATGCATTATACACTGTGACATGAAGCCAGACAATGTACTTCTTGATGCAGAGTTCTGCCCCAAGATTGCAGACTTCGGGATGGCGAAGCTTCTTGGTCAAGATTTCTGCGGGGCTTTGACAACAATGCAAGGGACCATTGGATATCTTGCACCGGAGTGGATATCGGGGTTACCGATCACACATAAGACTGATGTTTACAGCTATGGCATGATGCTTCTTGAAATCATATCGGGTCGAAGGAACTCAGAGAAAATTAAGGAAGGACAGTTAACATACTTTCCCATTTTTGCGGCAATCAAGGTGAATGAAGGAGATGCTATGTGTCTGGTGGACAGTAGATTGGAAGGCCAGGCAGATGGAGAGCAGCTAAGCAGAGCTTGCAGAATTGCATGCTGGTGCATTCAAGATGCCGAGGATGACAGGCCTATGATGGGACAAGTTGTTCACATGCTAGAGAATGTCATGGATGTCGAAACCCCACCTATTCCAAGGTCACTTGAAAACTATGTTGGCATGGAGGATTGCTCATACTCTGCGGAACCAGATAACTTGTTCTAAATTCTACATGTTTGTTCGATAGGCCGGCATTAGTTATAAGGCCCAGTAGTCTATGTTTCTGTTTATTTGTTGAAGTTTAGTGGAATACAGAAATATATATGTGGTGTGTCCTGTAGTTTCAATAAAGCACACATGTCTTCACTTTATACTTTGTTGCAGAACTTTTTTGCTAGGCTTGGAGGTTCGTTTGTATTTATGTTTTTTTAGAAGGATTCGAGGTTTGTTTGTACGTACGTATGTCATCCACCTGATTACAAGGTTAAGATGTGCATCATCGTCTGCCTTATGTTTCTTCTGAATTTCATCTGAATGACCGCGTACTCTGTTTTTGGAAAAGGAATCAGAGTACTCTGTTTTTGGAAAAGGAAGCAGAGTACTCTGTTTTTTGTATTCCAGCCCTCTTGTTACTCTCTGCTATATTAACCTCTAAAAAAGAATTGTACGTAATAGAGAAATAAGAATGCATCAATGTGTTGTCTAATAGCTGCTCGAGAAAGCTGCTGGAGCTAAGCAAACTTCATTTGGGCATTCTGTTTATACGTCACCTGAATCATTCTAATTTTTGTAAAAATCTGTCAACTAGTATGTTCATGTTAAAGGGCATGCACTTCTACAAGATTCAGAGCGTAGACTTTCCATGCGTTATTTTCCAGGTATCGTCAATTTGTAAGTGCAAAAGAGATAATGGAGCTTGTTGCAGATCACGGGAGCTGCTGGGTCTGTTTATATGTCACCTGAATCATTCCAGTGACCTATGAGGGAAGCCTTGCGCAGAAGCTAGAGGAGTTTGTTCAACTGGATGGACAGAACATCGATCCACTGAGTATATGCGGTGGTATTTTGATCTCTTAGAACATAAAAGACAGGCCTGAAGCTTATCAGGAAGTTACTGCTACCAAAAATGATTGGATGCAGGAGCGCTTTCCGCTACCAAAGATTTTGCAAGCAGTTAGTTTGCCCCAAGAAGTAGCAAGTGACAACTCATTTTCCCTTGTACCAGAAAAAGGGAAAATTTGGAAAGATGTGCACCTAAGCTTATCTAAAAAGTGCAAGTGACAACTTCTGCATGTTCAGGCAAGAAAATGCCTGAATATAACATTAGCAGTAAGGAGATGCACTAAGGCCCGCAAAATTTTGGCCCCTGAAGGAAGCTAGAATCAGTTTTACTCCCTCCGTTCGGAATTACTCGTCGAAAAATGAATGTATCTAGATGTATTTTAGTTGTAGATACATCCATTTTTATGACAAGTAATTTCGAACGGAGGGAGTTGATGCTATGTATCTTTCTGACTTTTTTGTGAATAGATAGATAGCTACGTATATTTATCTCTGGATCCGAATAGATCCTCACTCAGTGTCATCTACAACTATTTCTCTCCGAATCTAAATAGCAGCTACACATTCAGTTGGGGATTTTACAATGAATCTGAATAGCAGCTACACATTCAGTTGACAATATCATCGTGCACTCTGTCGTGTGCCTTCATCATAGAAGTGCTGCTTTCCTGGTTTGCTGCCGGCCATTGGGCTGTTCCTGAACTCAGTCTATTGGGCCTATAAGCTAGTATTACTTTATATAATAACTTTTGGCAAAAATATTTGGGTGTACATCTGTACACACGCATTCCCCATATCACTCTCAATATGCTGGTTTGCTGCATGCATGGCCCTTCCTTGTCCTTTCTGGTCCACCATCAATTCTCATATCACTATCCATCTACTCCCTCCGTTCCGAATTACTTGTCGCACGTATGGATGTATCTAGATGTATTTTAGTTTAGATACATCCATTTCATCGACGAGTAATTTGGAACGGAGGGAGTATCTCCTTGTCCACGACATCTCTACAGGGAGAGACCACGAGAAGCAGCTTGCTTGGGATACGGCGATGGAGGGAGAGGATTCTTTGCTGACAGTGCACATGCATGTCAGTGAACTTCATTTCAACTATGAGTGTGTGGACTATTACAAAGCATTGAGTCGGCGGTTCAACTCACGGCGAGAACTGGCCAAATTTGTGAGTTCACATATTGGAGCATCGCAGGATGTGTTTCACATGATGACACCCATGCACTTGTGATGTAAATATCAAATAATCAAATCATATTTGCGCAAAGTTGTAGAATCCACAAAATATTTATATTTTTGGTGATTCCGCGTGCATCCGGTGCGCCCGGTGCTTGCCCACCATCTTCCGTTGCACTGCCCGCATCATTCTCATAGAAGTTGGTGAACTCTTTCTTCTTTTTAGCTTCTCTAAACTCGGTTTATAAATAAATTTCATTTATAATTTCTGCTCCGACTAGTGAAGAAATAGTGGACACATCAACCGCCAACGTCAACGACCTATTATCACGGTTCGCAGATCCACGCACCACTATCCACGTTTGCAGATCCAAAAGAAATATAGAAACACCCGTAAAAAGGGTATGTTAAACCAACCTTCACGCCATTTCTCCGCGTTATCTTTTAGCACTCGGATTGAAGGCATGCCCGGATTGAATTATGTAAAAGAACTATTTGACTTGCGGGTGTTGTTACTCGACAGTCAGGCGTTCTGCTTAAAACTAGACATGGTCTGATGTCAAATCGTTTTCGCTACATATTATACCTTTTTGGGCAAACTCATTTTGGCTGCCTCAAAGTTGATAATGTGTGATCGATGTTGAAACTAATCTCGTTACATCTGTTTTTTTAGATTGTTTTTATCCTTTGCTTCCACGTTATATGTAATTCTTTTAGAGTCCTAGTCACGGAGGTGTGGTTGCATGCATTGTTCGTTGTACTGCATGCGAACTACATGGGCCAGAGGTGTGCTAGTTCACTCTGCGGCCAGGTCGTTTAGTTGTTACGATTCTACCGAGTCGTCCGGCACTTTCCATTGCATCGTGGGATGGCACGACGCTTTAAGTGGATCGTGATGGACTTAGATCTTTACTGGATCGAATAAAAGGAAAGGGTGAAAAGGGCGCAAAGATTACGCGTCGCAAAACTCCTCTCTTTGTGACTGCGTTGTCTCTCTGTCTTCGTCTACCTCTATCAGTAGTGTTCATCAGAGAAATTCAGAGAGAGAGAGAGAGAGAGAGAGAGTAGACCACAGCCTCGAAACCATCAATCGATATAGAAGATCCTGAATGTCCTGCAAGCTATGTTGCGTGGCCTGCTTTGGGTGAACTCTTGACATTTTGCTACTGCCTTTCTTAATCAGTTTTCTATCGCATACCCTTGGCCTGCATACTTTGGTCATTCATTAGTATTCGGTGATGTGAAAATGTGTCCAGCGATCTCGGAGTTTATATATTAGAAACATAAAAAAACAAATATAGAGTACATAGAAACACCCTGTAGTATACAATGTTCTGCAAATCTAAATTCAAAACACAACCTGAAAACCAAAACTGATGAATTTAATTAGTGTTGATGAACTAACGTGAATTTATGGCCCATTGGTAATTAATAACTGTTCATATTGGGATTTTTTTCATTGGTATGATTTTCAAATTTAAATTTAAAAACATGAATCATCGCAGATAGATGACTATCAACATGCAAATTTGTTTTTAGATTATTTTGAAGCGTCGAATATATAGACTGAGGTCGGGCGCACTAGATGCACCACACTCACAAGTGCACATCATAACTTTTTCAAAAGTTTGTGGCTGTTGATTCGGGGTCGTTAGTTTCAATGTTAAGACAGAACTTCCGCTAAGTTGGCACAACTGCAGCTGCCGACATATTGATTATTAGTTATTCATTATTCTCAGTTCAATTTCATTTTCAATAGTTCTTTCACAAAAATGGACGGGCGCCGCAACGCGTGCCATCATGTTCTAGTAGGAATTGGAATAAAAGGAAGAAAATTGACAATAATAATAAAAAATAAAACTAAAAACAGAAGTTTGAGGAAAAGTGGAAAAAAAAGGAAAATAATAGACATAGAATATAAAGGTAAATGGATAAAAAATATCCATACTTATTTACAAAAATGAAATGTTCATAATTATATTTATTTTCGTTAAAGAACAACTAAAAAGGGAAATAAAAATATTCATAGTAATATTTATTTTATTTAAATAAATAAAAATGATAAAAAAGTTTTAAATTATATCCCTCCGTTCAAAATAGATAACCCAACTTTGTACAACTTTGTACTAAAGTTAGTACAAAGTTGAGTTATCTATTTTGGAATGGAGGGAGTATTTAATATTCAAAGAAAAACTAAAAAATAGAAAAGGTAAAATATAAGAAAATTAAAAATTAAACTGAAACAAAAACTGATGTAAGAAACCAAAATAAAACAACCCACGTATTCCATTCCACACTAGGAAGCACAGAAGCGCATTAGCATATTGGGCCATCCTAGCACAGATTGAGGCCGCATCAGATTGCATGTATATCACACGAGCGGTTCAGCTAAACCCAATGATATTTTCGGGAGTTCCTATCTGCCGGTAGCGGGAGCAACTAGTTAACGAGTGCTCCTTCGGGAGCCTCGCAACGATCAGCGCCACTTGGCGCGCTCTCAGCCATTTCGCCACGTATCGCGCTCTGGACGCTCCCTTCGGATTTTGTTTTTTTTATTTTTCCGCACGTGTTTTCGGCTTTTTAAACGGTTTTTTCGGTTTTTTTCGACGTTTTGGTTTTCCCCCGGTCTTTCTTAGCTTTTCGACCAAAAAAAATTCGAAAAAAAAAATTTTTTGCACGAAAAAACGTGTTTTCTTTCGTGAAAGTCACGGTTTTTCTTCCGCGAGAGGCACGGTTGTGCTTTATCGAGAGTCATGGCCGTGCCTTTCGGAAACGAAAAAAACGCGTTTTCTGTTGTTTTTGTTTCCCGAGAGTCACGGTTTTGCTTCCGCGAGAGGCACGGTTGTGCTTTCGCGAGTCACGGCCGTGCCTTCCGGAAAGGGAAAAACAAAACACGTTTTCTATTTTTTTTCTTTCGTGAGAGTCACGATTTTGCTTCCGCGAGAGGCACGGTTGTGCTTACGCGAAAGTCACGGCTGTGCCTCTTGGAAAGGGAAAAAAATACGCGTTTTCTGTTTTTTTTTTCTTTCGCGAGAGTCACGGTTTTACTTTCGCGAGAGGCACGGTTGTGCTTTCGTGAGAGTCACGACCATGCCTCTCGGAAACAGAAAAAAACGTGTTTTTTGTTTTTTTTCTTCCACGAGAGTCACGGTTTTGCTTCCACAAGAGGCACGGTTGTGATTTTGCGAGAGGCCCGGGCGTGCCTCTTTCGGAAAGGGAAAAAAAGGAAAAAACACGTTTTTTTGGTTTTTTTTCCTTCCACGAGAGTCAGGGTTTTGCTTCCACAAGAGGCACGGTTGTGATTTCGCGAGAGGCACAGGTGTGCCTCTTTTGGAAAGGGAAAAAACCGTGCTCCCGGTTCGGTTTTTTCGCTCGGTTTTTTTTGTCCGGTTTTTTTCGTGAAAAAAAAGTTTGTCAAAACCTATCAACATGGGATCTAGTTTTGAAGATCTCGATGCGAGGAATCCAATGGTGAAAACGGTTCGAGATTTGAACGCACGGTTTAAGAGATAAAACGTTTTGAATAAACAGATCTACGAAAAAAGGGAAAACTCCCCGGTTGCGACAAATGGCGCGCTGCATGTGCGCCACTTGTCGCGATCTGGGAAAGTGGAGTGTTCTTTGCAACGAGTACTCCTTAATTAGTGATTTCGGCCGCTAGCTGCGGCAATATGTCGAGGGAACGCACAATGGGTCTCCCAGACTGGGCCGGCCCATGTGGTTCTCCCGCTCCGGCTAGCGAAGAAAAACTAGAGCGGTCGCTCGCAAAAAAGAATGCGCCAAGCAGGATTCGAACACAAGACCATGCGCTTCACAAGCAGTAGCTGGCGAGCAACATATTTAAAATGGGCAGCACAAATTCTTAAGAACCAAACCAACCACTGATACGAACGTTTTTTAAATTTCGAACGTGCAATACTATTTTGGAGAAAAAGTGAATTCTGTATGAAACCGCAAACACTTCTCGAAATTGTGTATGTTTGTAAAACTCAAACATTTCAAAAAACACAAATAATTTCTGGAAACGGAAACAATTTTTAAAACCCCACCGAAAAATTGAAAATACGAACATTTTTTGAATGGCAAAACAGTTTTTGGATACGCGAACATTTTTGAAAAATGGGAAATTTTTTGGAATCTCCCGAACAAAACTTGAAAATACCAATATTTTTGAAACTCCAGAACAAAATTTGAAACCCGATTATTATTATAAATTTGAGACAATTTTCGTAAGACTGAACAAAATTTGAGAAGTTGTGAAATTTTTAACAAAATTTTAATTTCTGAACAATTTTTGAAATGTGCGAACATTTTCTGAAAAAGGGAACATTTTTTGAATTTCTGAATTAAATTTGGAAATGTAAACATTTTTTGAAATTTTGAACAATATATTATATATCAAACCTTTTTTGAAATTTAAGAAAAAATATTCAAAGAAAAATTAATGAGAAAAACTAAATAGAAAAGGTAAAATATAAGAAAATCAAAAATTAAACTGAAACAAAAACTGATGTAAGAAAACAAAATAAAAATACCCACATGTTCCATTCCACACTAGGAAGCACAGAAGCGCATGAGAATATTGGGCCAGCCTAGCACAGATTGATGCCGCATCAGATTGCATGTACATCATTTGTATATCCATGATCAAGAGGTGTTGAATTCACGAAGCTATGGAAGTTAGATGTGTATTGATAAGAGGAGATCTAAAGTGAGCATCAACATATTTATGGATAGAGAGCGCATTAATTATACAAGGATATCCAAAATGAGGATATGTATTCATGCAGAGCTAAGCACTAATAACTTGAATATCTATGGCCAAGCTGGATACTGCATTTCCGAACTGCCAATACATATGTGCATAAAATGGAAAATAATCATTTCGATATCCATGTCAAGATGCGTTGCATTTATGGCTATGCAGTAGACGTATTAATAACAAGATATCCGAAGTGAGTGTCAACAGGTCTGTGCACAACCAAACTGGATACTGCATTCATGAACCCCCACTATATGAACTTTATAAATACATGCTTAGGCATCCGTCAAACCGCACATCCATTTCAGCCTTAGGCATCGCCTACCCAGTTATCCTCACCACTCCTACTTTCAATAAAATTCAAGGTTTCTAGCCGGCCTTGCAACAATGGCAATAGCCCAAACGACCACCATCTTCTACTCTGCCATCATCATCCTGCTCTCTTCCTCGTCAATTGCTGCTCATACTAGCGGTGACGTTGGTGGCAAGCCGAAGGCAGCCGATTTCGTCACAGAAGCGTGCAAGAACGCTTCAGCCAACTACGACAAAGAAATCCACCTCACGGAGAAATTCTGTGTCTCAACCCTCCGGTCGGACAAGTAGAGCAAGAAGGCAAAGGACCTTCGTGACCTGGCACTCATCGGTGTAGACATCCTCAAAGCACGTGTCGTCATCGCCAATGGTAACGTCCAAAAAATGTTGCACAAAGCCAAAACCGGCACGTCGATGGCGCGCCGCCTCACTTTCTGCAAGCTGGACTATGACGTGACGGTAAGCATCACGAACGTCTGCACCGCCTTGCTGAAGGACTTCCGTGGCCCTAACGGCGGTGACAACGATGGACCGGCATCTTTTATGCTCCCTCAATGTGTGGAGCAGGCGAACACCCTCAGCGGTTACTGCGGGCATGAGCTTATGGATTTGCCGGGGCTTCAAGCGTTGTTCAACGAAAATATTGACATGAGTATGCTGGCCCACCTTAACATGGCCTTGCTAGAACCATATAGAGACAACGATTCATAATATGTATTTTAGCCTGAGTGGTGTATGTTGCTTCATTTAGAATAATAATAATGAGAGGTTGCTACTCTATTGAGAAATAGCTATTTCTCCACCAGTTTCTGAACCACTGAATCTATGCAGTGATTTGTGCTGAATTTTTTGGGTTTTGTTTTTTGTTTTTTCCTCTGTGCAAGTTTTATGCCCCTTTATACCTTTTTTTATCTATTTATTTTGCGCACATAATTTTAGTTGCATGCTCATAGCCCACGCGCAACTACAGTTGCATAAATGCCTATCTACGCGCAACTGCATCTCTATGGCCAGCACACGATTACACATATGTCGCCTTTTCCCTTTCTATTATTTTTGTAGATGAACGTTTTATATTTTTTTATGTACTCTTATTTCAGTTTCTTCTGACACGTTAACTATAGTTGCACGTGTGTATCTCACGCGTAACTAGTTGTAAAGATGCTTTTCTGCGTACAACTAGACTTTTGTCGTCTGCTGATATCATCATCTCTGATCTCCTGCTCGCGTTCCAGCAGCTATATCGAGGTCGCGGGCTATGGTGGTTGGAGTTCCATTGACACTGGTCGTTTGGATCCTCAGATGGGCGATGGAGGTAGGGAGACGAAGACCTTTCTTCTTCCTTGTTGGTACGATTTGTTGCTGCTGTTCTTCTCCTTCCTCTGCGCTGATACTGGTGGGAGATCCTGCTTTGCCCGGGCGGATGGCCCGGCCGCGGTGCTGGACCGGTCGGATGACTCGAGTTCTCTTCCTTCCGGAAGGGACACTTTTTGCGGTACTCAAAGTCAAAGATGGCGACGGCTGTTGCAGGTGTGTTGGATTGGTATCCATGCCCTCTCAGCGCTGGTGTCAAGAAAAGAGGAAGCAGCGTGGCGACAATTGTACCGTGGTCGAAGATGATGACCTGTTTGCGACTAATTGCAGATCCTTCTGCTGCAGGTGTCTTCTCTCAAGATTCAGGGATGATGACACAGGGCTCCGGCGATCTTCTTGTGTTATGGTTGTCTTAGGGTACTCTAGGTGTTCATGGTCCTTTGTTTTTACGTTTCAGTGTGCTTGTAAGGGTCACCTACTCTGTACTGATTCGTGATCTGAATGAACAATTTCTAAAAAAAAAACTAAACCCCCGTGGCCTGGATAGAATGAACGGGGCTCACGTCGTCTTAATTCCTCAAGTGGATGGAGCAAACGCATTGTCAGATTTTCGACCGATCAGTCTGCTCCACAGTGTTGCCAAGCTTTGTCAAGGTTTTGGCGATGCGCCTAGCTAAGCGCCTCCCGGTACTTGTCTCGCCAGGACAGAGCGTGTTCATTAAAGGACGTAGCATTCAAGACAACTTTCTATTCGTTCAAGGATTGGCTCGTCACTTCCACCGGACTAAACGCCCTATGCTTTTTCTGAAGCTAGATATCGCCAAAACTTTCGATATGCTAGCCTGGCCCTATCTGCTGAACATGTTGAGGGCACGGGGTTTTGGCGAACGATGGTGTGAATGGATCGCTATGATCCTGTCCTCTGCATCCTCGCGAGTGATCATCAACGGAAGCGTTGGAAGCCCAATTCATCATGCCAAAGGAGTTCGCCAGGGTGACCCCATCTCTTCGTTCCTATTCATCCTGGCCATGGAACCTTTGCAACGCCTCATCGACAAAGCGGTTGACAGCAACCTGATTTCGCGACTACGAGGCAGGATTCCACCGGTGCGAGTCTCCCTATATGCTGACAACGTGGCCCTCTTCATCAACCCTGTAAGGGATGAACTGGTAGTGCTCAAATCCATTCTCTTCGCTTTTGGTGACGTGACGGGACAGCGGGTAAACTTTGCGAAGAGCTCCGTGATACCCATCAGGTGCGATGGACTTGATCTGCAGAGCATCGTCGCCCCCTTAGGTGCCCGTGTCGCTACCATGCCAACCCAGTTCCTGGGATTGCCACTCTCCCTCAGGAAGTTGCGCAAGATTGATTATCAGCCGTTGCTGGACAAAATCCGGGCGCGCCTAGCTTGCTGGAAGGCTCGCCTCCTAACAACAGCAGGCCGACTCGTTCTTATCAACGCCGTTCTCTCCTCCATGACAGTCTACTGGCTTGTGATGTTTGAACTGCCAGCCTGGGCCCGTCGTGAAATCGATAAGCTGCGCCGGGCATGGCTATGGCGTGGCGATGAAAGTTGTCATGGTGGTCACTGTAAAGTGGCTTGGCGCCGGATTTGTAGACCGAAGAATCTTGGAGGGCTTGGTATCATGGACCTGCGACAGTTTGGCACTGCGCTACGGCTGCGATGGCTCTGGTTTGCACGGACCACCCCCTCTCGGCCTTGGGTGGGACTACCAACGGCATGCTCCATGTCCGACCACCTGCTGTTCGCCATGGCAACTCGCTCCATCTTGGTAACGGGCGAACGGCGTGCTTCTGGCTCGATGCTTGGTTGGAAGGGCAAGCCCCATGCCTCATTGCACCTGACGTCTTCAAGGTTACTGCCTGTAAGCGTCGTACGGTGGTTTCTGCCCTCACTGACGGCCGTTGGGTGCGTGACCTGCAAGGGCGTATCACGGCTGACACCCTTCCATCCTTTGTCGCGCTCTGGACAAAGGTTGCTGCCGTGGCGCCTCTAGTTGCGACCGAGACTGACTCCTTCGAATGGCGCTTCTCGGCAAACGGATGCTACTCCGCGCATTCGGCGTACGCACTGCAGTTCGTGGGATCTGTGGCTTACGGAGTGATGGCCACGATTTGGAGAGCCTGCGCGCCGGCGAAGCACAAGTTTTTTGCCTGGCTTCTTGCGCAAAACAGGATCATGACTGCCGATAGACTGCTGGCTAGGCAATGGCCAAACTCATATTTCTGCCCACTTTGCCGGCGGAACCTTGAGACAGCTGAGCATCTCATGTTGCAATGTCCTTGGACCATCAGCCTCTGGGACCAGGCAGCTGAAAAGTTCCAATTACCGGCTCTCTCGCCTTCGTCCTGGCGTGGGAATGGCACCATGGAAGTTTGGCTCAATGAGCTGTCCGCCGTCCCGGCGACGGCAAAGAAGGCGCGCTCCTTGGTGTTGCTGCTGATCTGGGAAATTTGGCGGGAGCGAAATGATCGCATCTTCCGGAACGTAGAGCACTCACTTGCTTCGGTCCTTTTCAGAGCGGACGAAGAAAGGATCTCCTGGGCGCTGGCGGGAGGCCGGCACTTGTCCATGCGAGAGTAGCTGTCCTGCCTTTGACTTTTTGCGGTTTTTTTTCCTTCGTTTTTTCTTTTTCCTTGTTGGGAGATTTCTTCTCCCACTATGTACAGTTGGCGTTTCCCTCGCGGTTCTTCTAAATGAAATGCGCAGCTCTCCAGCGTCCTTTCAAAAAAAAAACAATCACGTCCAGTGGCCTGCCACAACTGTACATCTATTGTCCACACGTAATTATGGTTGTATTCATGTCTTTCTAGACGCAACTGCACGTCTGTTTGCTGAGCGTGCCAGGACGGCCGAACAGAAGTAAATAGCATGTGGGCTGGTGTTCCAATGCCCAAAAGTAAATGTATAGTGTACAAATTCAAAATTATTACGATGTAGATCGACCCATAAAATCCCATATTATTACGATGTACAAATTCTCAGGTTAATTAGAAATTAAGAGTTGTTTATCTAATGGGTCCAAATTATTACGATGTAGATCGACCCATAAAATCTTTGGCCAGAAAAAACTCAACTCCATGATCTCTTTTACCTGTTGTAAAAATAGAGAAAAAAAATCCCATATTACCGTACCTTAAAAAAAACTCAACTCCACGATCTCTATTCTCTGTTCAAAAAATGGGAAAAAAAACTCCCATGTCAATCTAACTATACCTTTTTTTGTGCTAGGACAATCCATCTATACCTTGATGGCCTCTTCTTTTCCCCAGAAGAAAAGCAACAACCTGAAGCAATTTCTAAACAAATATCCTATCCATGTTAACCCCATGCATGCAATTGGTTGTTCTATGGATTACTTTTCCTGCATGGCCTCGATGTGGCCTCCCTTCCCTCGCTTCTTACACTTCTCCAGTGAATTACAACCGGCTGGATATTGAGCAGTCAGATGGTAGGACAGCGCATGTCCATGTCCACCGTTTGATCTTGGCTCGACCATGGGCATCAAGTCCAATCTGCCAAGCTGCAGTGGAATCCACTTCCGGCGTTGTTCTTGATTGGTTTTCTTGCCCTGCCATCCGAAGGAGACTATTTGGCTATTCGAGTGAACCCATTTGTATTTTTCTGATTGGAATTGTTTCTTTGACTATGTAATTGAACAATCGAAATAGCCTACTTGAGGTTTGTGGCAGGGATCGAGGGTTTTCTCTTCTAGGTTCTGTCCTTGCAACTTATATTATTCTCTCGATCTAGTGTGATTAAGATCGATCTGGTGATCAAACCTCCTGAACTGCCTCAAATTTATTAGTCTCATGCCTGTGCAATCCATGGACGTGTCTGAGTGCAAGTCGTGCGCCTTCACGGCAGCAACACGTTTGCACCATCTGGGAATTCAATTCTAGCATTTGACAACGGTATGTACATGCTTTCATGCTTTCCTCTTTCAGTTAGGCTGTTAAATTGTGATCCAAATTCTAGTACCGTATTGGACTAGACGTAGTACATACGGTGTGGGTCTTTTGCGTTGGTACCGATGCGTACGAGTACAACTCGTTTACTTGTCCTACAAGGACTCGTATGTGTTGCCCCTCATATATACCCCATGTAGTCGCACCTCAGACGGCCTGTCGTCCCGTGCTTGTAATACTCTTCCTTATAGTGATTGCGCCTTCCTGCGTCCGTGGTTTTCTCCCGCAAGGGTTTCCATGTAAAAATCTGTGTGCTCTCGTGTCTCTTTTATCTCGTTATTATTTAACAAGTGGTATACAGAGCTGAGGTTACAGATACGAGATTTGAGTTCGAGAGATTAGGGTTGCGTGCGAGCCGTCGCCCGTGCGTGACCAGGCGATCCGAAGCCGGATCGATTTCCACTGCTAGCCGAGACCGACAGAAGTTCTGCTTTGTACGTACGCGTACAAATCGCTCCAAGGTCGCAGCCGTTCCGCCGAGTTGCTGGCCTGGTCGATTCAAGCCTCGAGGGAATCAACCGTACTGCTGCTGCTACTTTCTGGCTTGTGAAGTCCGATCCCTTGTTGTGGATTGTTTTTCTAGCTTCAAGTCCCGAGGAGAAGCGATCTGTCCAAGTCGTCGTTCTTTCACGTGAAGCTAAGTTATTTGTTGTTTGCTTTCATCTCCGATCAACAACTAGTACTTTGATCAGCCAGCTACTAGTACTAGTATTCGTCACGTGAAGGCTACAGGGCTATTTTTTTCCTTGGTCAACTGCTACGTACATACTATTAGTGCTATTTACTCTGTTTTCTTTGATCCGCAAATTAATTCTTCAAGAATTTTCTATCGGCTTGTACTATTTTGTGTACACAGATTTATCGACTTATGGCATTCATGAAGTATGATTTTCCGCTGCTGGATCGTGACACAAGGTTTACCCTATGGCAAGTCAAGATGCGGGCGTTGTTGGCACAGGCCGATTATGATGTAGCACTGGATAGTTTTGGGAAGAACCGAATTGAGGACTGGACTGCTGAGAAGAAAAGAATTGATTGTAAGGCTTTGTCACAAATTCAACTCCATTTGCATAATAATATTTTGCAGGAAGTTTTGAGCGAGAAAACTGCCGCCGCACTATAGTTAAAGCTGGAAGGGATTTGCATGACTAAAGATCTCACCAGCAAGATGCATCTGAAGCAAAAATTATTCCTGCACAGGTTACCCGAGGGAGGTAATGTTTTGAATCATATTTCAGAATTTAAAGAGATTATATCTGATCTAGCTACGATGGAGGTTAAGTATGAAGAGGAAGATACTGCTTTAATGTTACTTTGTTCACTGCCAAGTTCTTATACCAATTTTAGAGACACCATATTATACAGTCGTGATACTCTCACACTTAATGAAGTTTATGAAGCTTTGAACTCTAAGGAGAAGATGAAATTAATGGTGCCTCATGATGGTTCAAGTTCATCCCAAGCCGAGGGATTATCTGTTCGTGGCAGGACAAAGGAGAAGAACTCACATAATGGAAACAGAGGCAAAAGTAAAAACGGCTACAGGGGTCGGTCGCAATCCAGAGACAAAAAATATTGCAGGTATTGCAAGAGAGACGGACATGACATCTCAGAGTGTTTCAAGTTGCAAAATAAAGAAAAAAGGAAAGGTAACAAACAAGGTGAAAGTTCTGCTAACGTTGCTCGTGATGATAGTTCCGATGATGCTCTTGTCGTTATTGCTGGATGTGCCGAGACCAATGATGAGTGGGTACTTGATACTGCATGTACTTTTCATATGTGTCCACATAGAGATTGGTTTAATACTTTTGATTCCACAACTTCTGCTGGTTCCGTTTGGGGTTTTGATAATTCACCATGCAAGATTGAAGGCATAGGTTCTATTCGAATCAAGATGTTTGATGGCATAATCAAAACTTTGACAGATGTTCGGTATATTCCGAAGAAGAAGAGAAATCTTATTTCTATGAGTTCCATTGATGCAAAGGGGTACAAATATTCAGGTGGAGATAGTGTTTTGAAGGTCACCAAAGGTTCCCTTATTGTAATGAAAGGTGATTTAAGTTCGACCAATGGTCTTTATTACCTTCAAGGTTCTACCGTTTCAGGTAACGCTACTCCAGCTATTTCAAAGAATTCTGATTGTGATGCTGCTAACCTTTGGCATATGCATCTTGGACATATGAGTGAACTTGGTTTGGCAGAGTTAAATAAGAGAGGTCTTCTTGATGAATATGAACCTGGTAAATTGAAATTTTGTGAGCATTGTATCTTCGGCAAGCACAAGAGGGTGAAGTTCAACACTTCGACTCATACAACCGAAGGTATTCTTGATTATGTGCATTCTGATTTATGGGGACCATCTCGCAAGAAGTCACTAGGTGGTGCTAGTTATATGCTAACTATTATTGATGATTATTCGAGAAAAGTTTGGCCTTATTTCTTGAAGCATAAATATGAAGCATTCTCAGCATTTAAGGAGTGGAAGATTATGATTGAAAGACAAACTGAAAAGAAGGTAAAAATACTTCGCACTGATAATGGTATGGAATTCTGTTCTAAGCAATTTAAGAATTATTGCAAGTCTGAAGGCATTGTCAGACATTACACCGTTCCTTATACTCCTCAACAAAACGGTGTTGCTGAGCGCATGAACATGACCATTATTTCCAGAGCCCGTTGCATGTTGTCCAATGCAGGTTTGCATAGGCGTTTTTGGGCTGAGGCCGCTTCCACTGCTTGTTATCTCATTAATCGTTCACCATCTATTGCTCTAATAAGAAAACTCCAATTGAGGTATGGTCTGGTTCACCTGCTGATTATTCACAGTTGAGAGTTTTTGGTTGCACTGCTTATGCTCATGTTGATAATGAAAAGTTGGAGCCTAGGGCTGTTAAGTGCATCTTTCTTGGTTATAAATCTGGTGTTAAAGGTTTTAAAATATGGAATCCTGAAACCCAGAAGGTTGTTATTAGCAGAAATGTTATCTTTAATGAATCTGCTATGTTACATGATGTTTCATCTACTAATGTTCCCGTTGAGAGTGAACAGCAGCCTATTGTTAAGGAGCCTACTGGTCGGTGGAGCATGTTGTTGATTCAGGTGATACATCTGGTAATGAAATTGTTGATGCACATGATGAACCCGTCGTTAATGATGATAATGTCACTCCCACTCCAAATCAGCCTATTGTTCCACCCAGTTGGAATCTTGCACGTGACAGAGTTAGGCGGGGTACTAACAAACCTGACAGGTTAATTGAAGAGTGCAATATTGTTTCTTTTGCTTTATCTGTTGCGGAAGAAATTGAAGGTAATGTTGAGCCTTCTTCATATTCCGAGGCTATTATTTCTAGTGATAGTAATAAGTGGATGACCGCTATGCATGATGAGATGGAATCACTTGAAAAGAATGGCACTTGGGATTTAGTAAGATTACCTAGAGAGAAGAAACCTATTCGTTGCAAGTGGGTTTTCAAGAGGAAAGAAGGTGTTTCTCCTAATGATGAGACAAGATATAAAGCAAGGTTAGTTGCTAAAGGTTACAGTCAGATTCCAGGTATTGACTATAACGAAGTCTTTTCTCCTGTTGTGAAGCATAGCTCTATTCGCACTTTACTTAGTATTGTTGCCATGCTGATCTTAAGCTTGAACAATTGGATGTTAAAACTGCATTCTTACATGGATAATTAGAAGAGGATATTTATATGGAACAACCTGAAGGTTTTGTTATTCCTGGAAAAGAAAAGCTTGTCTGTAAGTTAAAGAAATCTCTTTATGGATTGAAGCAATCCCCGAGACAGTAGTACAAAAGATTTGACACCTTTATGCTCTCTCAAGGTTTCAAAAAGTCTAATTATGATAGTTGTGTTTATTTAAAAACTGTCAAAGGTTCAACTATTTATTTGCTCCTTTATGTTGATGATATGCTAATTGCTGCAAAGAGTATGTCAGATATTGATGAACTAAAGAAGCAATTGAGTAATGAATTTGAGATGAAGGATTTGGGTGCAGCAAAGAAAATACTTGGCATGAAAATATCTAGAGATAGACCGTCTGGAAAAGTGTATTTAAGTTAGAAATATTCAGAGACAAAAGTATCTCCTGGATCTTCCTTTGCTGGCTTTTTCCATTCTTGGACCGAGATCGGGATTTGGTCCCTGACAATAACTCCGCATGGACGAGTGAACTTGTTCGCATTCTTCTTAGGTTCAAGTGGTTCGCCATTTGGTTTGATGGCATCGATATTGTACTTTACGCCATCCTACAACCTTTTGGCCGGGCCTCGAACTGCCCTGCTGCTTGTAGAAGATTGGACTAAAAGAAGAAAGATATATATATATATATTAAAAGGAGGTGATATTCTTCGTTTGGTCTTCTTAGTTAGGTCCGTGGTAAAAAATTACGTACGTACGCATCGTAAGCGTTTCCTCCGATTCACGCACGGCCATACCAGTTTTGCTAGCGTGGCTATTTTTAATTTGGTAGGCCCAGATCGTCTCTATCCCATCTTAGCCCATGGAGCAAGACTGGTGGGCCTCGAAAAACCTCTCCTCTGATGCTAAGAGAAAAAAATCTCCTCTCGCGCGATCTCCTCCACGAGCACGATGCCCCACCGAGGCCGACATGATTCCCTCTTCCGCTGATCCCTTATTTGATCCTCTCTTTCCTTTTTGCTGTTGTCGCCCGTCTTCTACCCCGAGACAAACTCCTATTCCGGGTCGAGCACACGCCCATGGGGTGACCGTACTCCTTTTCCCGTTCCATAGGCCGATGTAGGCATGTATAAAGATGCCTCATCTCCCTCGATCAAACCCCTGCTCGATTGCTTCCAGCGCTGAAAGCTGCTTCAATCTCGTCGTTGCGCCGTGCTCAACATTGATGTGGTGTGGTTCTTCCAACCTTGCCAGAATCTTGCCGTTCTGACCTTGCCGGATCTTCGTAGTGAGGGCTACAGATATGTATATACGCAGCCGTACGCAAGCTTTGGGTCTTGGTTCTCTTCGCCGCTGCCTCCTACGGACGGAGCAACGTTGCCATCCGCAGTCCCGCATCTGGGCTTCAACGGCTGGAGCCGCACCACGGCCGGTCGGCCGCCCATCTCCACTTCCCAGGCTCCACACAGCCACGCTCGGCTCCATCATTGCCCGTGCCTGCCCTCACTCGTACAACGCCGCAACATTCATGGCTTTAGAGACCACAGCACCCCGGCTGAGATGCGAGCATGCTTTGGCGCTGGCTGCAAGGGGACCGGCGTGGACGTCCTGTTCCTCCCGGCCGAGCTCCTTAACGACACATCGGCACCTGCGGTACTACCGATGCCTCCACGACACCTGTGCTGCCTCGACCCAGGCCAGGCCTGCTTGGCCGCTGGCTGTATGCGGAGTTGTGGACTCGATGGATGAGTAACTGAGGACAAAGGGAGCAAGACAGGCAAGGAAGGAATGATGGATCTGTGAGAAGAAGCGAGCTCCATTGATCACAAACTAAGAAGGAAACGGATTCCTGGATGTGGAAGATGAAAAGCAAACGGAAACAATCCATACACCAAGTAGGATTGGCAAAGGTTGGACTAATATAAATGTATAGGCAATGTTAGTACACGCCCAGGTTTTTTTTTTGGAACGTAGACGCTAGACGCGTCCGGCTATAAATTAATAAAGCCACGAAGACAGCATCCAAGTTTGCAGAAAGAACAAACCACAGAACCCAAGTCTCAACAGGCCACACCGGCCACGCACATAACAAAAAATAGTTCAAAGGACAGGCCCCAACCAGACCTAACAAACTTGCTAGAAACCGAAAAGAAAGACCGCCCAAAGGAGCTCAAGTCGCTTGACGAAGCCTCCGGATACTACTAGCAATCTTCTCCATTGTGCTCCTCATAAGATCAGCATCGCATTGTTTCCCAAACGAAGTCCAGCTCTGCAAAACAATATGGCATTTAAAAATAACATCAGTCGGGTTAGTCGGGAATTTATGCTCCATAGTCATTTTGTTTGGCACTGTCCATAAAGACCAAAGCAATGCTCCCACGCATATCCACATGACCCTGGCCTTGGCACCCCTCTGCAACTGTAACACCGTTAACAGCTCGTTCCCCGGTCGTGGGTTCCAATTCTGTTGAAACACCTCACGCACATCACTCCAGGCAAAACGAGCAAGTGCGCACTGAAATAATGCATGGTTCGCATCCTCTAGCGATTCGCACACCACACAAGTCCCGTCAGAAGGCCCGTTACGTTTAGCAACGTTATCAGCCATCGAAAGTCTATTGCGAAACATTTGCCAAAGAAATATCTTTATCTTTAGCGGTAGCCTTCCATAGACCCCTAGCTATATATAAGGCAGGTCCCTCAGTCAGCTTGCTATACATGGACTTGACCGAGAACTTGCAAGACGCCGACAAATCCCAGGACACTTCATCAGCGTCCTGACTCAGGGCAGGGTGGCCAACTTGAGCTTGAAGCAAGTCCCAACTCGCCAGCTCAGACGCGTTCAGCGGCCTCAAAAAGTGGATTGCTGGCGGAGTCGTGCGCAAGGCCTCGCCCACCAGAACATTCGTGTCCGAGGCCACATTATACAATTGCTGGAATTCCTGCCAGAGATGCCTGGCTCCCGACCACGTATCTAACCAGAACCTGGTGGCCATGCCATTCTTCACCTCGAATCTCGCCCCTAACGAAAAAGCCGGCCTAACCGCCTGGATCCCATTCCAAAATGGTGAACCCGAGGCCTTAGCGTTAAACACATACCCATCCGGGAAATATTTAGCCCGAAGCAAGTCCGCCCATAGACCCGATTCGTTAGTTGCTAATTTCCACCACCATTTGGTAAGTAAGGCTACGTTCATAAGTTTGGAGTTAGTAATCCCCAAACCACCAAATTTCTTAGGCGGACACACCGCAGCCCATTTCAACAAATGGTATTTCTTTTTAGTACCGGCCCCTTCCTAAAAGAATTTGGAACGCGGGGTGTCCAGTTTCCCATGCACCCCATCTGCCAACAGGAACATACCCATAGTAAAAAGTGGGAGGGAGGACAGACTAGAGTTGGTCAGGATCAGTCTAGCTGCCGAAGAAATGAATCTCCCTCGCCACGGACTAACCCTATTAGCCACTTTACCATACAAAGGCTCCCATTCGGAAATGGCGAGTTTCTTGTGCGAGATCGGCAGCCCAAGGTACTTAATTGGGAAGCTCCCTAGCTTACAATTAAGTAAGTTAGCTATCCTCACTCGATCGTGCTGCTCTAGCCCCATCGTGATAACTTCAATCTTAAGGAAATTTATTTGAAGTCCCGATAGAATCTCAAAGGCTAGAAGGAGCAGCTTGATTGATGCAATGTTGTGTTCATCCGGTTGAAACATCAGCATCGTATCATCGGCGTATTGCAAATGCGTCACCCCCCTGGGATGAGGTGCGGCACTAAGCCTTTCACATGACCCGCCCCTCGAGCCCTTGACACCATCGCAGCGAGTGCATCCACCACGAAATTAAAGATCAACGGTGAACTAGGGTCTCCTTGGCGGAGACCCCGTCTGTTTCTGAAGAATTTGCCCATCTCCCCGTTGATCGTCACCGCAGTTTGCCCACAACTAACTAGGTGCATTATTCTGTGAACAAAACCTGCGTCAAAGCCCTTTTTGAGCAGCACCTCCCGCACGAACTCCCAATTCACGCGATTATAGGCTTTCTCAAAATCTAGCTTGAGCAAAACCCCTTTCCCTTTCGTATGTTTCAGCTCATGCACGATCTCCGAAAGCGCAATTGGACCCTCCAAAATATTGCGCCCTTTGGGAAACCCGGTCTGGCACCTACTTATCACCCTTTGAGCAATAGGGGCCAGCCGCGAGGCGTATGCTTTGGCACACAATTTAAACGGCACATTGATAAGCGTAATCAGCCTAAACATCTTGATGTTATCCGCGCCCTTAACTTTGGGAATAAGGCTAATCGCCCCGTAGTTTAGGCGGGAAAGGTCCACTTGGCCCAGCGCGAAGCCATTAACGATTGCGTGGAAAACATGTTTAAAGCACGGCCAGAGTATTTTGATGAACTCCACCGGCCGCCCATCGGGCCCAGGGGCAGTGAAGGAAATATGCCCTAAAGGCAATAATAAAGTTATTATTTATTTCCTTATATCATGATAAATGTTTATTATTCATGCTAGAATTGTATTAACCGGAAACATAATACATGTGTGAATACATAGACAAACAGAGTGTCACTAGTATGCCTCTACTTGACTAGCTCGTTAATCAAAGATGGTTATGTTTCCTAACCATGGACAAAGAGTTGTTATTTGATTAACGGGATCACATCATTAGTTGAATGATCTGATTGACATGACCCATTCCATTAGCTTAGCACCCGATCATTTAGTATGTTGCTATTGCTTTCTTCATGACTTATACATGTTCCTATGACTATGAGATTATGCAACTCCCGTTTGCCGGAGGAACACTTTGTGTGCTACCAAACGTCACAATGTAACTGGGTGATTATAAAGGAGCTCTACAGGTGTCTCCAAAGGTACATGTTGGGTTGGCGTATTTCGAGATTAGGATTTGTCACTCCGATTGTCGGAGAGGTATCTCTGGGCCCTCTCGGTAATGCACACCACTTAAGCCTTGCAAGCATTGCAACTAATGAGTTAGTTGCGGGATGATGTATTACAGAACGAGTAAAGAGACTTGCCGGTAACGAGATTGAACTAGGTATTGGATACCGACGATCAAATCTCGGGCAAGTAACATACCGATGACAAAGGGAACAACGTATGTTGTTATGCGGTCTGACCGATAAAGATCTTCGTAGAATATGTAGGAGCCAATATGGGCATCCAGGTCCCGCTATTGGTTATTGACCGGAGACATGTCTCGGTCATGTCTACATCATTCTCGAACCTGTAGGGTCCGCACGCTTAAGGTTTCGATGACAGTTATATTATGAGTTTATGAGTTTTGATGTACCGAAGGAGTTCGGAGTCCCGGATGAGATCGGGGACATGACGAGGAGTCTCGAAATGGTCGAGACGTAAAGATCAATATATTGGACGACTATATTCGGACATCGGAAAGGTTCCGAGTGATTCGGGTATTTTTCGGAGTACCAGGTAGTTACGGGAGAAGCAATGGGCCTTGATGGGCTTTAGTGGGAAGAGGAGAAAGGGCCAAGGGGCTGCTGCGCCCCCCCTCCCCTCTAGTCCGAATTGGACTAGGGAAAAGGGGGCCGGCCACCTTTCCTTCTCCTCCACTTCCTTCTCCCTTCCTCCCCTCTTGGTGGACTCCTACTAGGACTTGGAGTCCTAGTAGGACTCCACATCCTGGCCGCACCAATTGCCTTGGCCGGCCTCCTCCTCCTCCATCCTTTATATACTGAGGCAAGGGGCACCCCATGAACACAAGTTGATCTTCGTGATCGTTCCTTAGCCGTGTGCGGTGCCCCCTCCACCATATTCCACCTCGGTCATATTGCAGCGGTGCTTAGGCGAAGCCCTGCGACGATAGAACATCAAGATCGTCACCATGCCGTCGTGCTGACGGAACTCCTCCCCGACGCTTTGCTGGATCGGAGCCTGGGGATCGTCATCGAGCTCAACGTGTGCTAGAACTCGGAGGTGCCGTAGTTTCGGTGCTTGATCGGTTGGGCCATGGAGACGTACGACTACATCAACCAAACGCTTCCGTTGTCGATCTACAAGGGTACGTAGATCACACTCTCCCCTCTCGTTGCTATACATCACCATGATCTTGCGTGTGCGTAGGAAAATTTTGAAATTACTACGTTCCCCAACAGTGGCATTCGAGCCTAGGTTTTATGGTTTGATGTTATATGCACGAGTAGAACACAAGTGAGTTGTGGGCGATATAAGTCATACTGCCTACCAGCATGTCATACTTTGGTTCGGCGGTATTGTTGGATGAAGCGGCCTAGACCGACATTACGCGTACGCTTACGCGAGACCGGTTCTCCCGACGTGCTTTGCACATAGGTGGCTTGCGGCTGACTGTTTCTCCAACTTTAGTTGAACCGAGTGTGGCTACGCCCGGTCCTTGCGAAGGTTAAAACGGCATAAACTTGACAAACTATCGTTGTGGTTTTGATGCGTAGGTAAGATTGGTTCTTGCTTAAGCCTGTAGCAGCCACGTAAAACTTGCAACAAACAAAGTAGAGGACGTCTAACTTATTTTTTCAGGGCATGTTGTGATGTGATATGGTCAAGACATGATGCTGATTTTATTGTATGAGATGATCATGTTTTGTAACTGGGTTATTGGCAACTGGCAGGAGCCATATGGTTGTCGCTTTATTGTATGCAATGCAATCGCGCTGTAATGCTTTACTTTATCACTAAGCGGTAGCGATAGTCGTGGAAGCATAAGATTGGCGAGACGACAACGATGCTACGATGGAGATCAAGGTGTCGCGCCGGTCACGATGGTGATCATGACGGTGCTTCGGAGATGGAGATCACAGGCACAAGATGATGATGGCCATATCATATCACTTATATTGATTGCATGTGATGTTTATCTTTTATGCATCTTATCTTGCTTTGATTGACGGTAGCATTATAAGATGATCTCTCACTAAAATTATCAAGAAGTGTTCTCCCTGAGTATGCACCGTTGCGAAAGTTCTTCGTGCTGAGACACCACGTGATGATCGGGTGTGATAGGCTCTACGTTCAAATACAACGGGTGCAAAACAGTTGCACATGCGGAATACTCAGGTTATACTTGACGAGCCAAGCATATACAGATATGGCCTCGGAACACGGAGACCGAAAGGTCGAGCGTGAATCATATAGTAGATATGATCAACATAGTGATGTTCACCAATGAAACTACTCCATCTCACGTGATGATCGGACATGGTTTAGTTGATTTGGATCACGTGATCACTTAGAGGATTAGAGGGATGTCTATCTAAGTGGGAGTTCTTAAGTAATATGATTAATTGAACTTTAATTTATCATGAACTTAGTCCTGGTAGTATTAGCATATCTATGTTGTAGATCAATAGCTCGCGTTGTTGCTTTCATATGTTTATTTTGATATGTTCCCAGAGAAAAATTGTGTTGAAAGATGTTAGTAGCAATGATGCGGATTGGATCCGTGATCTGAGGTTTATCCTCATTGCTGCACAGAAGAATTATGTCCTTGATGCACCGCTAGGTGACAGACCTATTGCAGGAGTAGATGCATACGTTATGAACGTTTGGCTAGCTCAATATGATGACTACTTGATAGTTTAGTGCACCATGCTTAACGGCTTAGAATCAGGACTTCAAAGACGTTTTGAACGTCATGGACCATATGAGATGTTCCAGGAGTTGAAGTTAATATTTCAAGCAAATACCCGAGTTGAGAGATATAAAGTCTCCAACAAGAACTATAGCTAAAAGATGGAGGAGAATCGCTCAACTAGTGAGCATGTGCTCAGATTGTCTGGGTACTACAATCGCTTGAATCAAGTGGAAGTTAATCTTCCAGATAAGATAGTGATTGACAGAATTCTCTAGTCACCATCACCAAGTTAGTAGAACTTCGTGATGAACTATAATATGCAAGGGATAACGGAAACAATTCCCAAGCTCTTCGTGATGCTGAAATCGACGAAGGTAGAAATCAAGAAAAACATCAAGTGTTGATGGTTAACAAGACCACTAGTTTTAAGAAAAGGGCAAAGGAAAGAAGGGGAACTTCAAGAAGAACAGCAAGCAAGTTGCTGCTCAAGTGAAGAAGCCCAAGTCTGGTCCTAAGCCTGAGACTAAGTGCTTCTACTGCAAAGGGACTGGTCACTGGAAGCGGAACTACCCCAAGTGATTGGCGGATAAGAAGGATGGCAAAGTGAACATAAGTATATTTGATATACATGTTATTGATGTGTACTTTAGTAGTGTTTATAGCAACCCCTAAGTATTTGATACTAGTTCAGTTGCTAAGATTAGTAACTCGAAACGGGAGTTGCAGAATAAATAGAGACTAGTTAAGGGTGAAGTGACGATGTGTGTTGGAAGTGGTTCCAAGATTGATATGATCATCATCGCACACTCCCTATAATTTCGGGATTAGTGTTGAACCTAAATAAGTGTTATTTGGTGTTTGCATTGAGCATGAATATGATTTGATCTTGTTTATTGCAATACGGTTATTCATTTAAGTTAGAGAACAATTGTTGTTCTGTTTACATGAATAAAACCTTCTATGGTCATACACACCAACAAAAATGGTTTGTTGGATCTCGATTATAGTGATACACATATTCATAATATTGAAGCCAAAAGATGCAAAGTTAATAATGATAGTGCAACTTATTTGTAGCACTGCCGTTTAGGTCATATTGGTGTAAAGCGCATGAAGAAACTCCATGCTGATGGGATTTTGGAATCACTTGATTATGAATCACTTGATGCTTGCGAACCATGCCTCATGGGCAAGATGACTAAGACTCCGTTCTCCGGAGCGAGCAACCGACTTATTGGAAATAATACATACTGATGTATGCGGTCCGATGAGTGTTAAGGTCACGGCAAGTATCGTTATTTTCTGAACTTCACAGATGATTTGAGCAGATATGGGTATATCTACTTGATGAAACATAAGTCTGAAACATTTGAAAAGTTCAAAGAATTTCAGAGTGAAGTGAAAAATCATCGTAACAAGAAAAAAAGTTTCTACGATCTGATCGTAGAGAAGAGTATTTGAGTTACGAGTTTGGCCTTCAGTTAAAAACAATGTGAAATAGTTTCACTACTCATGCCACCTGGAACACCACAATGTAATGGTGTGTCCGAACGTCATAACCGTACTTTATTAGATATGGTGCGATCTATGATGTCTCTTACTGATCTACCACTATCGTTTTGGGGTTATGCATTAGAGACAGCTGCATTCACGTTAAATAGGGCACCATCTAAATCCGTTGAGACGACACCGTATGAACTATGGTTTGGCAAGAAACCTAAGCTGTCGTTTCTTAAAGTTTGAGGTTGCAATGCTTATGTGAAAAAGTTTCAACCTGATAAGCTCAAACCCAAATCGGAGAAGTGCGTCTTCATAGGATACCCAAAAGAAAATGTTGGGTACACCTTCTATCACAGATCCAAAGGCAAGACATTCGTTGCTAAGAATGGATCCTTTCTAGAGAAGGAGTTTCTCTCGAAAGAAGTAAGTGGGAGGAAAGTAGAACTTGATGAGGTAACTGTACCTGCTCCCTTATTGGAAAGTAGTTCATCACAGAAATCTGTTCTTGTGACTACTACACAATTAGTGAGGAAGCTAATGATGATGATCATGTAACTTCATATCAAGTTACTACCGAATCTCGTAGGTAAACCAGAGTGAGATCCGCACCAGAGTGGTACGGTAATCCTGTTCTGGAAGTCATGTTACTAGACCATGACAAACTTGCGAACTATGAGGAAGCGATGATGAGCCCAGATTCCGTGAAATGGTTTGAAGCCATGAAATCTGAGATATGATCCATGTATGAGAACAAAGTATGGCCTTTGATGGATTTGCCGATGATCGGCAAGCCATAGAAAATAAATGGATCTTCAAGAGGAAGACAGATGCTGATAGTAGTGTTACTATCTACAAAGCTAGACTTGTCGAAAAAGGTTTTTGACAAAGTTCAAGGTGTTGACTACGATGAAATTTTCTCACTCGTAGCGATGCTTAAGTCTGTCCAAATCATGTTAGTAATTGCCGCATTTTATGAAATCTGGCAAATGGATAAACAAAACTGCATTCCTTAATGGATTTATTAAAGAAGAGTTGTATATGATGCAACCAGAAGGTTTTGTCAATCCGAAAGATGCTAACAAAATGTGCAAGCTCCAGCGATCCATCTGTGAACTGGTGCAAGCATCTCGGAGTTGGAATATACGCTTTGATGAGTTGATCAAAGCATATAGTTTTATACAGACTTGCGGTGAAGCCTGTATTTACAAGAAGGTGAGTGGGAGCACTACAACATTTCTGATAAGTATATGTGAATGACATATTGTTGATCGGAAATAATGTAGAATTATTCTGTAAAGCATAAATGAGTGTTTGAAAGGAGTTTTTCAAAGAAAGACTTCGGTGAAGCTGCTTACATATTGAGCTTCAAGATCTATAGAGATAGATCAAGACGCTTGATAAGTTTTTTCAATGAGTACATACCTTGACAAGATTTTGAAGTAGTTCAAAATGGAACAGTCAAAGAAAGAGTTCTTGTCTGTGTCATAAGGTGTGAAATTGAGTAAGACTCAAAGCCCGACCACGACAGAAGATAGAAAGAGAATGAAAGTCATTCCCTATGCCTCAGCCATAGGTTCTATAAAGTATGCCATGCTGTGTACCAGATCTATTGTATACCCTACACTGATTGGCATGGGAATACAATAGTGATCTAGGAGTAGATCACTGGACAACGGTCAAAATTATCCTTAGTGGAATAAGGATATGTTTCTTGATTATGGAGGTGACAAAAAGGTTCGCCGTAAAGGGTTACGTCGATGCAAGTTTTGACACTGATCTGGATGACTCTAAGTCTCGATCTAGATACATATTGAAAGTGGGAGCAATTAGCTAGAGTAGCTCCGCGCAGAGCATTGTAGACATAGAAAATTGCAAAATACATAACGGATCTGAATGTGAAAGACCGTTGACTAAGATTCTCTCACAAGCAAAACATGATCACACCTTGGTACTCTTTGGGTGTTAATCACATAGCGATGTGAACTAGATTACCGAATCTAGTAAACCCTTTGGGTGTTCGTCACATGGCGATGTGAACTATGGGTGTTAATCACATGATGATGTGAACTATCGATGTTAATCACATGGTGATGTGATCTAGATTATTGACTCTAGTGCAAGTGGGAGACTGAAGGAAATATGCCCTAGAGGCAATAATAAAGTTATTATTTATTTCCTTATATCATGACAAATGTTATTATTCATGCTAGAATTGTATTAACCGGAAACATAATACTTGTGTGAATACATAGACAAACAAAGTGTCACTAGTATGCCTCTACTTGACTAGCTCGTTAATCGAAGATGGTTATGTTTCCTAACCATAAACAAAAGAGTTGTTATTTGATTAACGGGATCACATCATTAGGAGAATGATGTGATTGACATGACCCATTCCATTAGCTTAGCACCCGATCGTTTAGTATGTTGCTATTGCTTTCTTCATGACTTATACATGCCGATGACTATGAGATTATGCAACTCCCGTTTGCCGGAGGAACACTTTGTGTGCTACCAAACGTCACAATGTAACTGGGTGATTATAAAGGAGCTCTACAGGTGTCTCCAAAGGTACATGTTGGGTTGGCGTATTTCGAGATTAGGATTTGTCACTCCGATTGTCGGAGAGGTATCTCTGGGCCCTCTCGGTAATGCACACCACTTAAGCCTTGCAAGCATTGCAACTAATGAGTTAGTTGCGGGATGATGTATTACAGAACGAGTAAAGAGACTTGCCGGTAACGAGATTGAACTAGTTATTGGATACCGACGATCAAATCTCGGGCAAGTAACATACCGATGACAAAGGGAACAACGTATGTTGTTATGCGGTCTGACCGATAAAGATCTTCGTAGAATATGTAGGAGCCAATATGGGCATTCAGGTCCCGCTATTGGTTATTGACCGGAGACATGTCTCGGTCATGTCTACATCGTTCTCGAACCCGTAGGGTCCGCACGCTTAAGGTTTCGATCATAGTTATATTATGAGTTTATGAGTTTTGATGTACCAAAGGAGTTCGGAGTCCCGGATGAGATCGGGGACATGACGAGGAGTCTCGAAATGGTCGAGACGTAAAGATTGATATATTGGACGACTATATTCGGACATCGGAAAGGTTCCGAGTGATTCGGGTATTTTTCGGAGTACCGGGTAGTTACGGGAGAAGCAATGAGCCTTGATGGGCTTTAGTGGGAAGAGGAGAAAGGGCCAAGGGGCTGCTGCGCACCCCCTCCCCTCTAGTCCGAATTGGACTAGGGAAAAGGGGGCCGGCCACCTTTCCTTCTCCTCCACTTCCTTCTCCCTTCCTCCCCTCTTGGTGGACTCCTACTAGGACTTGGAGTCCTAGTAGGACTCCACATCCTGGCCGCACCAATTGCCTTGGCCGGCCTCCTCCTCCTCCATCCTTTATATACTGAGGCAAGGGGCACCCCATGAACACAAGTTGATCTTCGTGATCGTTCCTTAGCCGTGTGCGGTGCCCCCCTCCACCATATTCCACCTTGGTCATATTGCAGCGGTGCTTAGGCAAAGCCCTGTGACGATAGAACATCAAGATCGTCACCACGCCGTCGTGCTGACGGAACTCCTCCCCGACGCTTTGCTGGATTGGAGCCCGGGGATCGTCATCGAGCTGAACGTGTGCTAGAACTCGGAGGTGCCGTAGTTTCGGTGCTTGATCGATCGGGCCGTGGAGACGTACGACTACATCAACCAAACGCTTCCATTGTCGATCTACAAGGGTACGTAGATCACACTCTCCCCTCTTATTGCTATACATCACCATGATCTTGCGTGTGCGTAGGAAAATTTTGAAATTACTACGTTCCCCAACAGGCAGTACCCGTTTTCATGGAGGCTAGCGCCCGGTCAATTTGCTCCGGTAGGAAGGACAGGGCCAAACCTGCATTTTCTGCCTGGGAGACCCGTTCGGAAGGATCCCACAAATCCTCCTGAAGATTAAGTTTTTTCTCCTCGGCCATCCCCAGCAACCCAATGAAGAAATCATAAATATGGCTGCGAATCTCAGCCTGGGTGACCAAGATCCTATCATCATTGTTAAGGCGGAGGATAGAAATTTTACGTTTTCTCTCGTTAGCAAACGCGTGAAAGTATCCCGTGTTTGCATCTCCTTTAGTCACCCATTTAACGCCGCCCCTACGACGCCAATACTCCTCTTCGGCTCTTAGGATACTAAGAACTTGATCTTCCAGCGCATACCTATGAGCCCATTCCTGCTCTGAGAAAGATCGCACGTCCGCCGCCAAATCAAGCGTCGCAATCTCCTCCGTAAGCCTGGCGCGCTCCTTTTTGGAATTGCTACCATGGTTTGCTCCCCATCCCCTGAGAAACACACGCAACTTGGCCGCAGCCGTGGTCCAAAACTCAGTCGGGCCCCTTTGGGGACCCATTTGAGACATAATAGTAGCCCACCGCTCTCGTAACATGTCCTCAAAGCCCTCTGCTTCGAACCAAGCTGTTATGAAATAAAACCTACTACTGCGACGGATCTCATCCTCCCCTGAGCAAAAGATAAGCGGGATGTGATTGGAGCTAATCCTGGTCTCTGCCACTAACAAGCACAGTGGAAAAAGCGCTTCCCACTCCGGCATGAAAAACACTCTATCGAGAACACATCTAACCGGGTGTAACTGTTTGTTTGTCCACGTAAATCTCGCCCCCGCACGCGCAGCCTCTCGCAAAGAAGCCGCCGCGATCGCATTGTTGAAAAGCATCACCCTAGAGCAATCCACATTGACGTTGTTCTTGTCCACGCCCGAGCGAATCAAGTTAAAATCTCCCCACACGATGACCGAGAGGTTCGCTGCTGAAAGTGCAACTATCCCTAGGTGGTTTTGGTAATTCATAACAACATATAGCTCATTGAGCTAATGCTATTCCAAGATGACTATTTCAGGAAAGCTCAATGATTGGCATGGCATGGATGTGAAAGTGGAACCCTCAAAATGCTAAGGACAAAGGATTGGCTCAAGCTCAAAAGCTCAAGACTCTTCATTTTATATTTTAGTGATCCAAGATCACATTGAGTCTTTAGGAAAAGCCAATACTATCAAGGAGGGATGAGGTGTTGCTTAATGAGCCTCTTGCTTCATGTGCTTAGTGATATGCTCCAAAACCCTCAACTACTTTCCCATATCCAAATATGACCTAAACCCTAAGCCAAACTTGGTCCTACCGATTCTTCCTATCCGGCGCCACCGAGTTTCACTTGTCATAAGCCACTGCCAAACCCTAGCAATTCGGTTCTACCGATAGGGATCTCGGTCTCACCGAGATGGGATTGCAAACTCTCTGTTTCCCTTTCGTAACTTTTCGGTCTCACCGAAAGAGCGAATCGGTCCCACCGAGATTGCAATGTAAATTCAGTGTTTCCTTTTTGTAACATTTCGGTCTCACCGAAAGAGCAAATCGGTCCCACCGAGTTTGCCTGACCAACTCTCTGGTTAGCTAATTACCAAATTCGGTCTCACCGAGTTTGTGCAATCGGTCTCATCGAGATTACGTTATGCCCAAAACCTAACCATATCGGTCCTACCGAGTTGCATGTCAGTCCCACCGAAAATCTCTAACGGTCACTAGGTTTACATTTTCGGTCCGACCGAGTTTGTTGATTCGGTCCCACCGAGATTGGAAAACTGTGTGTAACGGTTGGATTTTGTGTGGAGACTATATATACCCCTCCACCTCCTCTTCATTCGTGGAGAGAGCCATCAGAACACATACACAATTCCAACTCATATGTTCTGAGAGAGAACCACCTACTCATGTGTTGAGACCAAGATATTCCATTCCTACTATATGAATCTTGATCTCTAGCCTTCCCAAGTTGCTTTCCACTCAAATCTTCTTTCCACAAAATCCAAATCCTATGAGAGAGAGTTGAGTGTTGGGGAGACTATCATTTGAAGCACAAGAGCAAGGAGTTCATTACCTACACACCATTTGTTACTTCTTGGAGAGTGGTGTCTCCTAGATTGGCTAGGTGTCACTTGGGAGCCTCCGACAAGATTGTGGAGTTGAACCAAGGAGTTTGTAAGGGCAAGGAGATCGCCTACTTCGTGAAGATCTACCGCTAGTGAGGCAAGTCCTTCGTGGCCGATGGCCATGGTGGGATAGACAAGGTTGCTTCTTGGTGGACCCTTTGTGGGTGGTTGCTTCTTCGTGGACCCTTCGTGGGTGGAGCCCTCCGTGGACTCGCGCAACCGTTACCCTTTGTGGGTGGAGCCCTTCGTGGACTCGCGCAACCGTTACCCTTTGTGGGTTGAAGTCTCCATCAACGTGGATGTAGGATAGCACCACCTATCCGAACCACGGGAAAAACATCCGTGTCTCCAATTGCGTTTGAATTCTCCAAACCCTTCCCTTTACATTCTTGCAAGTTGCATGCTTTACTTTCCGCTGCCAATATACTCTTTGCATGCTTGCTTGAATTGTGTGATGATTGCTTGACTTGTCCTACAATAGCTAAAATCTGCCAAGAACTAAAATTGGGAAAAGGTTAAGTTTTTATTTGGTCAAGTAGTCTAATCACCCCCCTCTAGACATACTTTCGATCCTACAAAGTGGTATCAGAGCTTTGGTCTCCATTTGCTTTGATCTCCATAGCTTTTGGTGGTCATAGCCTTGGTTTCACAACCTAGGAGAGTATGGCGTCTAGCGAGGGAAATTATCACCGTAGAGGTCCTTACTTTGATGGTACTAATTTTGCTAGTTGGAAGCATAAAATGAAAATGCATATTCTTGGACATAACCCCGCCGTTTGGGCTATTGTGTGTGTTGGTTTGCAAGATCAACTAAAATCTATCTCTTGAGAATGCAAAGGAAATTTGGGACACTTTGATTGATATGCACGAAGGTACCGACTCCGTCAAGGAATCCAAGTTGGATGTGCTTCAAAGTCAACTTGACAAGTTCAAAATGAAGGATGGTGAAGGTGTCGCTGAAATGTACTCTAGGCTTGCTCTCATCACAAATGAGATTGCCGGCTTAGGAAGTGAAGAGATGACCGATAGATTCATCATCAAGAAGATTCTAAGAGCCTTGGATGGAAAATATGATACCGTGTGCACATTGATCCAAATGATGCCCAATTACAAAGATCTCAAGCCAACGGAGGTGATTGGAAGAATTGTTGCTCATGAGATGTCACTAGGATAAAGAGACTTCACAACAAAGTCAAGTGGTGCCTTACAAAGCCTCATGTGAAGCCCCTCATCATCAAGTGAGAAACAAGACTTCAATGAAGAATTGAGTCTTAATGGTGAAGAACTTCAACAAGTTCTACAAGAGTAGAAGCAAAGATAGAAGCTTCAAGTCAAGGTCCTACAATGACAAAAGATCTTCTAGTCGAGAGCGAAACTGCTACAGTTGTGGAAGACCCGGACACTATTCCAATGAGTGTACGGCTCCCTACAAGAGAAGAGAAGATTCTCAAAAAAGAAGAAGCAAAGAATCACCACCAAGAGAGAGAAGGAGTAGAGATGATCGTTATGAACGAAGATACTCACGGAGAAGCAAGGATTCGGAAAGGAAGGAAAAATCATCAAGAGCTACACAAGATCGAAGACATCAAGCTCAGTTGGTGAATGGGTATCCGGTTCCGACTCCGACACCTCCGAGAGAAGGTATCACTCCGACTCCAACTATACTCAAGATGAAGGTGTTGCCGGTCTTGCACTTGTGTCATCCAACTCCTACGACATATTTGACTCACCAAATGAAGGAATTGGAAGATGCTTCATGGCCAAAGGTCCTAAGGTAACACACCCCGAGTATGTTGATTTCAATAGTGATGAAGATGACTTGTTAGGTGATGATTTGCTTGTTGACAACTCTAGTGATGAATACTATGATGAAACATCAATTAATCATGCTAATAAAGATAAAACGAATGACAATGATAAGGAGAAGATTGAGTCTCTAACTAAAGAACTAAACACTCTTAAGTTAGCTCATGAAACTATCTTCGAAGATCATCGAGAACTTTTAAGAGCTCATGAGAAATTACACTTTGAAAAGCTCAATCTTGAGCAAGAGCATGAGTTCTTAAAAGCAATCAATGATGATCTCCGCAAGAAAAGTTCTTCTTACATTGCCAAGCGTTTACTCTTATCCACTTACATGCCTCAAGTCAAGTCTAGTAACAAGAACAAGAAAGATTCTTTCTCTAGCAGTAACAATGATCATGCTAAATCCAATATTGTTGCTTCTAGTAGTTCTCTTGATTCCACTAATGATTCTCTTAGCCAAGTTACACTTGAGCAAGAAAATAGCTTATTGAAGGGAATTATAGAGAAAGTAGTGTACAAAAGCCTTGCCGGGAGCAAGCAATTCGAGGAAATTGTGCGCAAGCAAGGAATGCACCGGAAGAATCAAGGTGTTGGTTTTGAACGAAAGTTCAATGCCAATGGAGTTGAGTGGGAAGAAGATCAATACCCCAAGACAAAGTTTGTTCCTCAACAAGAGAAGTATGATACTTCTTTCAAAGGGACACAAGCTCAAGATGATCTTCCACCACAAGACTACAAGCAAAAAGGCAAGGACAAGCTTCAAGAGGAAATTGATGCATTTGAAGAAGCTCCTAAGACCTTAGTCAAGTGGATTCCCAAGACTACTTCAAGTTCCACTTCATCAAGTACGACTACAACTCCAAGGATTCCCATCAAGATGATGTGGATCCAAAAGAAGAAGAACTAGAGAGTTCTTGAGGGTGACTCCGCCAACATACTTCACTCTTATCATTTTGGCAAGAACAAGTGCAATCAACTTCCACATCTTGCACTAGTTCAAGGAGTCACAAACCCTCTTGTTGGTAAGATAAGGGACAAGGTAACCTAAAAGTTTTCATGGACATCATCTTGTGTGTGCATCGCTCTATGTCTATGGATATCCTTGTTTGTTCCTTGTGGGACTAACCCATGTAGGTATTGAAAGTGCAATTCACTCAAATGGATAGCTCCAAGTGATCTACATCAACATTGAGCATCCACATCTTCAACATCTACATGAAGTCATCATCGACAAAACCCGAGGTTAGTTCATCCCTCTAAGGGGGGATATCACATCTAGGGGGAGCTTTACTCTAAGACTTGAGCTAAAGCAACTCTAAAGATGTGAACACAACAATGCTTTATGTAAAAGTGGTAACCCCACTTGAGCTTAAACGATGAGTATGACCTATGATCAAGTGTTCTCACTTGACTCATAAGTCAATATACTCATATATAGATGACCCTGTCATCGCAAATTGCTTGATAGATGCTAGAATTGGTTGTGCATGCCTTGTCACATATTTCATTTGCCATCTTATTGTGTGAGCATGCTGGTTGCATATTTTACTCATTCGAGGACATCCACTTGTTGTTTTGATTGTTTGGTTTTATTTCCTTTTGCCAAGTGGATGGACAAGAATGCCTAAGAACCTCCTCTAGCTATCTATGCTTTTCTCGTCTCAAACTCTATTCATGCTACATCACAAAATTTGATCAAGTCAGATTCGAACCACTCTGTGTGAGGAGCGCTCGGAGTCCCTGATTCGTCATAGACTTAAACTTCCGAAACCTCTTTATGATTCTCGGTCTGACCGATACCCCACTTTCGGTCCTACCGAGATCATTAAGTTGATCTAGGTTTTCGATCTCGGTGCAACCGATTTGAACCTTTCGGTCACACCGAGTTTCAGTAACTGCTTGCAGTTATGAATCTTGGTGCCACCGAGTTGTTCCACTCGGTCACACCGACAGGGTCGGGCTATATATAGTCACGGGCAAAAATTTGGAAATTTCTCCGAACCCCTTCGCCCGCGCGATAGCCTGCTCTGCCAACTTGGTCTCCGGATCGTCTCCTCGCCGCCAGCCGCCTCCAGTCGCTGGTCTCCGTCGCCGTCAATGGAATTCTACCCCGCCGTAGCCGCCGTAGCGAGTCTCCGCCGAACTAGGGTATGGACTCGATCTTTGTGCTATTCTCCAATCTGATTCTTAGCACATTGTGATCATCATGATTCTTGCCATGATTGAAACACTCCTATCCAGTCAATGCGCTCGTAGATTAGGTTTGATTCGAAAAATTTAGGGTTAGGTTTCCGCCGAAACCATCTCGGACCCACCGAGTTGAAAAACTCGGTCCCACCGATTTGGCTTATGGCATTGCACAAGTGAGACTCGGTCTGACCAAGAATTACTTATCGGTGTGACCGATTTTGGAACTTTGTGAAACCCTAGCAGTCTCGGTGCCACCGAACTGTGACTCGGTCTGACCGAGTTCACTAGTTTAGGTGCCAAAACTTCTTCGGTATCACCGAGTTTAAAAATCGGTAGATCCGAGATGATTTCAGTGGGAAACTAAAACTATATTTTTGGATCATTCTTTTGCAAAAATCTCTGCATTTTGTGATGCTCATCTATTCTACCTCATCTATAAACTGTTCACAGGGTCAGCAGTCAGCTTGTTCATCATGTCAGACCAGAGTGACAGCCAGAATGTGTCAGAACAGCAAGTGCACATGAGTGAGGGCACTAGTCCCTCCAGCTCTTCATATGATGGCAGCAGAAGTACCCCTAGCAATCTGCCAAAAGCTGCCACTAGACAGAGGAAGAAGAGAACTTCAGATTCTGAAGATGAAGATTATGTGGCAGAGGAAGAGGCCACATCAAAGAGAGTTGAGCCAGCACAGGGCACAAAGCCAGGCTTAAAGATCAAAAGGCCAGCAGGCAGGCAGCCTATGTCAAAGGCTAGAGCTTCAACTGAAAAGCCTGCACCCAAAGAGCCAGTTGCTGCTGAAGGCAAGAAGAGGAAGGAAAGGGTCAAGAAGACCGTAGCCAGAGTGCTTGGAAAGGCTTCCATCATGGAAGAGGAAGAGGAAGAAGAGGTTGCTGCACCAGCACCTAAGGCACCTAAGCTTATGGGTGATGCTATCAGGACAGGGGCTGCCACATCTAAGCCCAAAGAAGCACCCAAAGCTGCCTCCAAGCCCAAGTTTGCACCAAAGAGAAATACAAGGAGCATCCCAGCTGCTGAGAAGAACAAGGCCCCAGTGCCCGAGACTGTTGCTGCAGAAGATGATGAAGAGCAAGTTCAAAGAAAACTCAAGCCCAAGATCCCAGACCACAACGATGCTCATCCTGTGGCTGAGGATATTAAGCTCAGGAGAGACTCAGGGCTGAGGAAGTGGAGAGAAGCAGATCCATATGCTTCAAGGAGGAGGACTGCTGTTGACTACAGATTTCACACCAAGGAACAACAGGACTTCTATGAGACAGTGCTGCTAGACAAGAAGCCCATAGTTTGTGACATGAGATGGGTTGATTGGGAGTACATGAAGGAAAATGAGGAATACTACCCTGGAGTGTATGACAGCTTTAGTGCTTGTCGAGTTGCAGACTTTGTTGGGCAGAAGCTCACAAAGTGGAACGAGGAGCTTATCATGCAATTCTACTCCACAGCACACTTCTATCCAGATGGTAGGATCACATGGATGTCTGAAGGTACGAGGTACCAATCTACAGTTGCTGAATGGGCTCAGCTGATTAATGCCCCAGAGGAGCAAGCAGATGACTTGGACATTTATGCCAAGAAGAAGATGGACCACAACTCTATGTCCAATATGTACAAGGAGATTCCAAATGAAGCACTTGACACGTTCAAATTTGGCTCAGTGCATTATCTTTTGTCAGGGCTGCCAACAATCAATTGGATACTGAGGCACACCTTATTGCCCAAGTCTGGAGATCACAAGATGATCAGAGGCCATGCGATCAATTTGCTACATATCTTTGATGTGCCACAAAAGTTCAAGGTGATGAGCCTCATGGTAGAGACCATCAAGAGGACAGTAGCTGATCAGAAGAGGAGCTGTGGATATGCCCCACAGATTCAGGAGCTCATCAACTCCAAGATGGGCACGGGCATATACTTATTGGATAAGGAACACTTGCCCATCCGTCCAGAATTTGAAGATAATCAAGTAGTCATGACTGAGAATGAGCCATCATCTGCCCTCACAAAGTGGAACGAGGAGCTTATCATGCAATTCTACTCCACAGCACACTTCTATCCAGATGGTAGGATCACATGGATGTCTGAAGGTACGAGGTACCAATCTACAGTTGCTGAATGGGCTCAGCTGATTAATGCCCCAGAGGAGCAAGAAGATGACTTGGACATTTATGCCAAGAAGAAGATGGACCACAACTCTATGTCCAATATGTACAAGGAGATTCCAAATGAAGCACTTGACACGTTCAAATTTGGCTCAGTGCATTATCTTTTGTCAGGGCTGCCAACAATCAATTGGATACTGAGGCACACCTTATTGCCCAAGTCTGGAGATCACAAGATGATCAGAGGCCATGCGATCAATTTGCTACATATCTTTGATGTGCCACAAAAGTTCAAGGTGATGAGCCTCATGGTAGAGACCATCAAGAGGACAGTAGCTGATCAGAAGAGGAGCTGTGGATATGCCCCACAGATTCAGGAGCTCATCAACTCCAAGATGGGCACGGGCATATACTTATTGGATAAGGAACACTTGCCCATCCGTCCAGAATTTGAAGATAATCAAGTAGTCATGACTGAGAATGAGCCATCATCTGCCCAAGCACAAGCCAAGAAGGAGAAGGCAAGGAAGGAGAAAGCTGCCAAGATGCCTACTCAAGAGGAGGCATCTGAATATTTCTTGAAGACCAAACAAGAGCAGCTTGGTTACCTGATTGCATCCACCCTGCGGATTGAGAAAGGACTAGCCATCCTAACTCAGAACCAGGCAAGCCTAGAGAGAATCATGGAACAAAAGTTCTATGACTTGGATGTCAAGGTGACAGAGATTCAGACTGAAGTGGAGCAGCTCTAGGATGACATGCAGGAGAGGAGAGGCAGGACTACAACTGATGCATTTGCCAGAGTGCCACAAGGTCCGAGGTCGTCTGCAGTGCCAGTTGCTGACACCAGAGCCACCACGTCTGCACCAGCTACAGCCTCAGTTCCACCAGCTCCAGCATCTACTTCAGCTCCAACTCCAGCATCTACTTCAGCTCCAACTCCAGCGTCTACTTCAGCGTCTACGGAAGCCTTCGTCCTTTGAGTGATCCGGACTCCACCACCACCAGAAGATCAAGCCTGAGCGTCGATCTAGCACTATGCATTTTCTAGGAACTTTTTGGTAACTTGTTGCCAAAGGGGGAGAAAAATGTATAGATCATAGGCTTCGAGAGAGAGAGTGTGTTGCTTTTTTTTTTCTCTCTTGCTTTATTTGGTGGTTTTTCGAACTTTGTTTGCTTTTGAGTGCTTGAGATACTATGTCATTATCTGTGAGACATTGATGATCATGTGTTTGATCATAAGCTACACTTAATGCTTGCTTAATGCTATTATCTTATCTATCTTATGTGATCTTTCACTTTTCTTAGTGATGAGTGCATGTATTTCATTCTTATCATTTTAAGTGCTCCACCAAGATGTATGTGACATGGAAGAGTAACCCATGACTCTAACTCCTTGTGCATTTGCAGTCCAAAGCAAATTTTAAATATGCACAATTTTAGGGGGAGCTCTTACTTATCACATACTTCTCAAAGCGACGATATATTTCATGCTTATTATCATTTGTCAAAGCTTTGATCTATATGTTGGCATCAATTACCAAAAAGGGGGAGATTGAAAGTGCAACTATCCCTAGGTGGTTTTGGTAATTCATAACAACATATAGCTCATTGAGCTAATGCTATTCCAAGATGACTATTTTAGGAAAGCTCAATGATTGGCATGGCATGGATGTGAAAGTGGAACCCTCAAAATGCTAAGGACAAAGGATTGGCTCAAGCTCAAAAGCTCAAGACTCTTCATTTTATATTTTAGTGATCCAAGATCACATTGAGTCTTTAGGAAAAGCCAATACTATCAAGGAGGGATGAGGTGTTGCTTAATGAGCCTCTTGCTTCATGTGCTTAGTGATATGCTCCAAAACCCTCAACTACTTTCCCATATCCAAATATGACCTAAACCCTAAGCCAAACTCGGTCCTACCGATTCTTCCTATCCGGCGCCACCGAGTTTCACTTGTCATAAGCCACTGCCAAACCCTAGCAATTCGGTTCTACCGATAGGGATCTCGGTCTCACCGAGATGGGATTGCAAACTCTCTGTTTCCCTTTCGTAACTTTTCGGTCTCACCGAAAGAGCGAATCGGTCCCACCGAGATTGCAATGTAAATTCAGTGTTTCCTTTTTGTAACATTTCGGTCTCACCGAAAGAGCAAATCGGTCCCACCGAGTTTGCCTGACCAACTCTCTGGTTAGCTAATTACCAAATTCGGTCTCACCGAGTTTGTGTAATCGGTCTCACCGAGATTACGTTATGCCCAAACCCTAACCATATCGGTCCTACCGAGTTGCATGTCAGTCCCACCGAAAATCTCTAACGGTCACTAGGTTTACATTTTCGGTCCGACCGAGTTTGTTGATTCGGTCCCACCGAGATTGGAAAACTGTGTGTAACGGTTGGATTTTGTGTGGAGACTATATATACCCCTCCACCTCCTCTTCATTCGTGGAGAGAGCCATCAGAACACATACACAATTCCAACTCATATGTTCTGAGAGAGAACCACCTACTCATGTGTTGAGACCAAGATATTCCATTCCTACTATATGAATCTTGATCTCTAGCCTTCCCAAGTTGCTTTCCACTCAAATCTTCTTTCCACAAAATCCAAATCCTATGAGAGAGAGTTGAGTGTTGGGGAGACTATCATTTGAAGCACAAGAGCAAGGAGTTCATTACCTACACACCATTTGTTACTTCTTGGAGAGTGGTGTCTCCTAGATTGGCTAGGTGTCACTTGGGAGCCTCCGACAAGATTGTGGAGTTGAACCAAGGAGTTTGTAAGGGCAAGGAGATCGCCTACTTCGTGAAGATCTACCGCTAGTGAGGCAAGTCCTTCGTGGCCGATGGCCATGGTGGGATAGACAAGGTTGCTTCTTGGTGGACCCTTTGTGGGTGGTTGCTTCTTCGTGGACCCTTCGTGGGTGGAGCCCTCCGTGGACTCGCGCAACCGTTACCCTTTGTGGGTGGAGCCCTTCGTGGACTCGCGCAACCGTTACCCTTTGTGGGTTGAAGTCTCCATCAACGTGGATGTAGGATAGCACCACCTATCCGAACCACGGGAAAAACATCCGTGTCTCCAATTGCGTTTGAATTCTCCAAACCCTTCCCTTTACATTCTTGCAAGTTGCATGCTTTACTTTCCGCTGCCAATATACTCTTTGCATGCTTGCTTGAATTGTGTGATGATTGCTTGACTTGTCCTACGATAGCTAAAATCTGCCAAGAACTAAAATTGGGAAAAGGTTAAGTTTTTATTTGGTCAAGTAGTCTAATCACCCCCCTCTAGACATACTTTCGATCCTACAAGTGGTATCAGAGCTTTGGTCTCCATTTGCTTTGATCTCCATAGCTTTTGGTGGTCATAGCCTTGGTTTCACAACCTAGGAGAGTATGGCGTCTAGCGAGGGAAATTATCACCGTAGAGGTCCCTACTTTGATGGTACTAATTTTGCTAGTTGGAAGCATAAAATGAAAATGCATATTCTTGGACATAACCCCGCCGTTTGGGCTATTGTGTGTGTTGGTTTGCAAGGTGACTTCTTTGATGGGAAAGAACCAAACCGTGAAGCTACCGCGGATGAGTTGAAGATGTTGCAATACAATGCTCAAGCTTGTGATATTCTCTTCAACGGATTGTGTCCCGAAGAATTCAACAAAATCAGCCGTCTTGAGAATGCAAAGGAAATTTGGGACACTTTGATTGATATGCACGAAGGTACCGACTCCGTCAAGGAATCCAAGTTGGATGTGCTTCAAAGTCAACTTGACAAGTTCAAAATGAAGGATGGTGAAGGTGTCGCTGAAATGTACTCTAGGCTTGCTCTCATCACAAATGAGATTGCCGGCTTAGGAAGTGAAGAGATGACCGATAGATTCATCATCAAGAAGATTCTAAGAGCCTTGGATGGAAAATATGATACCGTGTGCACATTGATCCAAATGATGCCCAATTACAAAGATCTCAAGCCAACGGAGGTGATTGGAAGAATTGTTGCTCATGAGATGTCACTTAAGGATAAAGAGGAACTTCACAACAAGTCAAGTGGTGCCTATAAAGCCTCATGTGAAGCCCCCACATCATCAAGTGAGAAACAAGACTTCAATGAAGAATTGAGCTTAATGGTGAAGAACTTCAACAAGTTCTACAAGAGTAGAAGCAAAGATAGAAGCTTCAAGTCAAGGTCCTACAATGACAAAAGATCTTCTAATCGAGAGCGAAACTGCTACAGTTGTGGAAGACCCGGACACTATTCCAATGAGTGTACGGCTCCCTACAAGAGAAGAGAAGATTCTCCAAAAAGAAGAAGCAAAGAATCACCACCAAGAGAGAGAAGGAGTAGAGATGATCGTTATGAACGAAGATACTCACGGAGAAGTAAGGATTCGGAAAGGAAGGAAAAATCATCAAGGAGCTACACAAAACGAAGACATCAAGCTCATGTTGGTGAATGGGTATCCGGCTCCGACTCCGACAGCCACTCCGAGAGAAGTTATCACTCCGACTCCGAAGATACTCAAGATGAAGGTGTTGCCGGTCTAGCACTTGTGTCAACCAACTCCTACGACATATTTGACTCACCAAATGAAGGAATTGGAAGATGCTTCATGGCCAAAGGTCCTAAGGTAACACACCCCGAGTATGTTGATTTCAATAGTGATGAAGATGACTTGTTAGGTGATGATTTGCTTGTTGACAACTCTAGTGATGAATACTATGATGAAAC